>NW_007218393.1:168254-216741 GCF_000164805.1 Carlito syrichta | reverse complement strand
GCTACCACGCCCGGCTAATTTTTTGATTTATTGTAGAGATGAGGTCTCGTCAAGTTGCCCAGGCACGTCTCGAATCCGCGGGCTCAGGCAATCCACTCACCTCAGCCTCCCAAAGGCGCGGGATTACAGGCTGAGCCAGCGAGCCCGACTTTTTTACTCTCTTAAGTATGTTTTAGTGGAAAGAAGTTTTTTATTTTAATGTAGTCTATTTTATTACTTTTTCCTCTGGTTAGTGCTTTTTGTTCTCTGTTCGGGAGTTTTTTCTTAGCCTCAAAGTCATCTGGAAGATACTTGCATTATCTTCTGGAAGCTTTATTATTTTTACTTTCACATTTAGAACTTCAATCCTCTTAGATGGAAGATAAGTCTATCTATTACGTTTTTCTGTGACTTTTTTGATCTTGTGTTCTCTCTGCCTTATGGAAAACAAATAAAACTGTGGCCTGGGGAAGATATGATTCTTTTTTCATACATGTATGCTCTTTATGACTGTCTTTCTGCACAGTCACTTTTCCCCCAAAATAACTCCCCTTCCTCACATTCTTTTTAGCATATTTGGGACATAGAATGAGTTTCTTAACCTTTTAGTACTCTTGTTTCTTAAGGAGATTAGGAGAGGAACATTCTATAAAAACATTGAAGAGAATAGAAGAGAATAGAAGTATTAAAGCAGTGATTTATTCACAGAGATGCATGTCATTCTTTCTTTTCAAAGTTCTTCCCACCATTCTTGCCGTGGGCTAGAGTGGTCTAGCCTAGGATCAGTCTCAATACCTGTACTTAACCAACCATGACTTTTCTTTTTGATAGTGAGCAATATAAAAGAAGGAAGGAGGCTTCCCCACATTTTATAGCAGGATTTGACAGGCATTGCAAAAACAAAAAAAGGATTCTTGACTACATAGAAGAGGATGGCTACTTCAGTGCGCGTTGGCATCGTTTGTTTTGTGAAGAGCTTGTACATGACTGTCTAAAACATAATCGTGACAAATGTTATGTTATTGGAAGACACTCCATCATGGAATAGGCATCCTTCAGATTTCTTTTGTGCTGCTACTTTACTTTTCAAAACAAACACCATTGCAAACCCAAACCTTTAGTTCAGCGATGAAAAAGTTGCAGCAGAGAACACACAGGTGGTGGCTTGTGACAAGGCCCATGTTTCTCATAGACTGCACTGGTATTTCTGCCATCTTATGCACCCCTGCTATGACGATTTCAATGCTAAATTTTTATGTTTCTCTGAACTGTAGCATCTTTCTGTGGTTAAATAAATTCTTTTTTATGATTATAGGTCAAAATTACAAATATCTTTGTCTTTTTCTGCTTTCTAAAGTTGACTACAAAAAAAAATGAAGAGCTATCCAAGGTGCAAGGTCTATGTGAGTCTGTCAGAGGCTAGAGCTATCCATGATTTACATCCCTTTCTAATTCTTGGGGAGAGCACTATTTCCATGTCTCTGTTCAGTTTGCAGTTTCTGAAGGGCACACTAATAAAGGTGCACTTCTAAGGAAAATAAGGAAAGGTCAATCAGTGCTTCTCAACTAGTTTTAAAAAACTTCTGGCTTCTGAAGTTGTGTGAGTGTATGCACACACATAATTGTTAAGGACTCATCCTATAACTTAGTAAAAAATTCTGCGCTTTTTCTCTAGCATATGGCCTTTTAAAATGTCAGTAACTTTGTTAATTCTAAGCCAATTATTTTCACACTTTTCAAAGCATGAACTCATACAGGTCATGATATCTCTATATTGGGAAACAATAAAACACAATGTGCACATGTGCATGTGCATGTGCACATACACATACACGCTCACTGCTTTCATTCCCAAGGATGTTCCATTGTTCTCACTATTTAAATGTAATGTGTGGCCAGATTGGTCAGTGCAAAGTGTTGATGGTAACAAGATAAATAAGATACAGATTCTTGTCTGGTAGCATATGTATACTGATCAAAAATTAAGCTATGGTCTATAGATACTATTTAGGATCTAGAAAGTATAGTCAGCCTATTTTGAAAAATTCCCCAGTTCTATTAGTTGGTCGTTTTTAGGTATAAATTTATAATAAAATAAAGAGAAGATTTCTGCTGTCAAGGAACTTAGAAGCCAGTATGCTATACCTTCTCACTTTGCATGGATTCAAAATCCTGAGGCTATTTCTGCAGTGTAGGCATTTTTAATTGTTATCTGTCTCTGCTTCATCTCACTGGTTTGACTTATTTCTCTTTTTATAGTTTCTCAGAATTACAACTCTACTGTATCCATGACTTTCTATTCTGGCTTTAAGGAGGTAGATGACCTTTATTGGGGTAGACAGTGGAGTACTCATAGACAATCACTCTCATATAAGGAATGCAAGGCCGAGTGTTCTTGTCTCTGTTGAATTTCATATAAGCATAACTTTCTGCAACTAGTGAACTGTATTAAATTTTTGACACCATTGCATATCTGATTTTTTTAAAATATAGGGATATAAAATTAAATGTTTGTATTATTTTGACATATTGCAATTTTTTCTTTGCTTTTAACTAAGCAATGATCAAATGCATGGATTGCTCATGTTAATATTTTGCAATAACTGGGCATCTCAGTAAATTAAGGATAAACATTGACAACACCGAATGTCCTTGATCATCATTACTAAGGGTCTCATGGATTACTATATAAGGTCAAAATGCCAGTTCTTTGCAAATTAACTTACGGATTTGACATAATGCTACTGAAAACCCTTATATGATTATCTGGAACATGATGAAATTATTTTAGAATTCACCTAGAAGAGATGCAAAACAAGAAAAACTAAGAAAATATTGACAAAAATGCAATGCATGGAAGACTTGCATTGTGAAATATTTAAAATCAGAACTTTTAAGGGTTGGGGCATAGTGGCTCATGCCTGTAATCTCAGCACCTTGAGAGATCTAAGTGAGAGGATTGCTTGTGTCTGGGAGTTTGAGAACAGCCTACTGAGACCTCGTTTCTACAAAAGAACAAAAAATTAGCTGGTTTTGAGTGTGGTGGTATGCACCTGTAGTCCCAACTACTTGGGAGGCTGAGGCAGAAGGATTGTCTAAGCCCACAAGTTTGAGGCTGTGGTGAGTGGTGATTGTGCCTCTGCACTGCAGTCCCGGGAACAGACTGTGACACTGACTCAAATAAAATAAATTAGAACTATTCAATGATTGAAAGCTGCATTTTAAGTCAGTCAATCAAATTTATATATGTATATGAAATTTGAATAAACATGTATATCGATAAAATATTCAAATCTTTCTATCTATATCTATCTATATATCTGTCTAAATCCTAGTATTCAAATATCTATCATCTATTTATCTATCAATCATCTATCTATATTTATAATATTTAATAAGAAAATATGCAGGTATCCTATAAAAAGGTCTACAGAATTTTATTGAGTGATAGTACAAATATACAATATAAATTTTTTCATGTACCCTTAAGTATACTGCCCAAAACATTAAGTATTCAATGACTATTTGTTGGATGAATGAATATAAAAAAAGTTTGTGGTTTTTTTTTTTTTTTTTTTTTTTTAGTTGGAGTCTCACTCTGTTGCCCAGACTGGAGTGCAGTGGCCGCTCCCAGCCACCGCAGCCTCGACCTGCTGGGCTCCGGCCATCCTTCCGGCGATCTTTCCAGCCTTCAAGTAGTTGGAACTACAGGCGCACGCTACCACGCTCGCTAATTTTTTGATTTGTTGTAGAGATGAGGTCTCGCCAAGTTGCCCAGGCGGGTCTCGAACCCGCGGGCTCAGACAATCCACTCACCTCTGCCTCCCAAAGGCGCGGGATTACAGGTTGAGCCACCGAGCCCGGCTTGTGGTGTTTTGTAATTATTTATTGGAAGGCTTATGTCAGCACAAAACAAAATCAAAGTAAGTAAGTATTGCTATATAGTAATAATTGTCAAGATTATTGGTGAAAACATATTGTCCTAGTTACTTGGTAAGAATACAGGTGAAGGAGGTATGTTAGTCAGGATTTTCCAGGGCAACAGAATTAATTGTGTGTGTGTCTATAAATAAAATATAAGTTTATTATAAAGAATTGACTTGTATGACTATGGAGGCTGAGAAGTCCCACAATCTGCTGTCTGCACGCTGAAGACCCAGGAAAGCTTATGGTGTAATTTTGACAGCCGAAGTGCTGGTGGTATAATTCCTAGTTGAGGGCAAAAGAAGACTGATGTCTGAGCTCAAACTGTCAGGCAGAAAAATTTAATTCCCAGCCGGGCTCGGTGGCTCAGCCTGTAATCCCGCGCCTTTGGGAGGCTGAGGTGAGTGGATTGCCTGAGCCCGTGGGTTCGAGACCCGCCTGGGCGAAGAGACCTCATCTCTACAATAAATCAAAACATCAGCCGGGCGTGGTAGTGCGTGCCTGTAATTCCAGCTACTGGGAAGCTGAGGCGGAAGGATCGCCGGACCCCAGCAGGTCGAGGCTGCGATGGCCGGGAGTGGCCACTGCACTCCAGTCTGGGCGACAGAGGGAGACTCCAACTCAAAAAAAAAAAAATTAATTCCCCTTCCTTCCTTCCTTCCTTCCTTCCTTCCTTCCTTCCTTCCTTCCTTCCTTCCTTCCTTCCTTCCTTCCTTCCTTCCTTCCTATTTCTCTTAAAGTTGGGGGATACAAGTGAGGATTTGCTATGTAAGTAGACTGCATGCCGGTGAAGTTTGGACTTCTAGGTGACTCTCACTCCCCCTGATAATGGACCAGGTACATAGTATGTTGTCACATGGCCCCCACCCCCTACCTCCCTCTATTCGAGCAGTGTCCACCAACTGCCTATGCAACCCTTGTGATAATGTGACTAGCGTTCAAGGTCGGCTAATGAGTGAGAACTTGTGGTATTCAGTTCTTTGTTTCTGTGAGAGTTCACTTAGTATGATGGTCTCCAACTGCCTCCAAGTTGCTGCAAAGTCCATGATTTTATTGTTCTTTATGGCTGTGTAATACTCCATTATGGATATGTACTACATTTTCTTTATCCAGTCCACTGTCAATGGGCAGCAGGGTTGGTTCCATGTTTTTGCTATTGTGAGTAGTGTGGCAATAAACATGCATGTGCAGACGTCTTTTTCGTAAAATGACTTGTGTTCCTTTGAGTATAGTCTCAGAAGAGGAATTGCTGCATTGTTTGGAAGGTCAATTTTTAGTTCTTTTAGGAATCACCACATTACTTTCCTTAGAGGTTGAAGTAGCTTGCATTCCCACTAACAGTGTAGAGGTGTTCCCTTTTTTCTGCAGCTATTCCAACACCTATTGCTTTTTGACTTATAAATGGTAGCCATCCTTTCCTAAGTACAAATGGAAAATCATTCATGCTCATAGATTGGAAGAATCAATATTGTCAAGATATCCATCCTACCTAAGACAATCTACAGACTCAATGTAATACCCGTCAAATTACCAACATCATTATTTTTCAGATCTGAAAGCAACAATCCAGAAATTCATATGATAACAGAAAACACTACATATAGCCAAAGCAACCCTCAGTAAAAGGAATAAAGTGGGAGGTATCACACTTCCACACTTTAAACTTTATCACAAGTCTACAGTAACCAAGACAATATGGTATTGGTTCAGTAATAGGTATATAAACCAATAGAATAAGACAGAGATTTCAGAAGTAAAAATACAATTTTCAGCCAATTCATCTTCAACAAAGCCATCAGTAACAATCATTGGGAAAAGCAGTCCATATTTAGCAAATGGTGCTTTGAAAACTGGCTAGCTATATATAGAAGAATGAAACCGGGCCCTTACCTATCATCATATACAAAACCAACTCAAAAGGAATCAAGTACCTCAATGTGAAACTTCAAGCTATGGAATCCTAGAAGAAAAGGTAGGAACACCTTTCTGGACATCAGAGTAGACAACAGATTCATGACCAAGTCCCCAAAAGCAAATGCCATAAAAGATAAGAAAGACAGGTAGAATCTCATCAAACTAAAAAGCTTTTACACAGGGGAAAAAAAAAATCAAGGGAGTAAAGTGACAACCCATACGATGAAAAAATGAATAGTTGTATGTTGTACACCTGGCACAGGCTAGCATTCAGGAGCGATGAGAAACTGAACTGAACTGAAAGGAAATAAAGAAAAACAACTCCATTAAAAAGTGAGCAAAAGACATAAATAGATACTTCTTAAAGGATGACATACAAGCAGGCAATAGACGCATGAAAAATGAATTTCCCCTTTCTTCATCTTTTTTTTTTTTTTTCTATTCAGGCCCTCAATGGATTGGATGATGCCCATCCACACTGGGGAGGGAAATGTTTTACTCTGCTTTACTGAGTCTTGCAATGCAAATGTTAATTTCATTCCCAAACTCCCTCACAGACACACCCAGAAGTAATTTTATTCTGGGTACCCCATGTCCCCAGTCGAGTTGACATAAAATTAACCAGCGCAGTAGAAAAACAAGGACAGGAAAAACGTTGAAACTGCCAGATTACATGGTGCTGAAACAGAACAAGTAGAAGAAGTACTAACAGAAGGTAGTAGCTTGTGGAAAGAGACGGGATTACCTATATTTAGGCCTGGAATTGGGTACTTTTTCTTTTGTAGATAGGTCAATGTCAGCTTGGAAACATCTGACCTATCAGGCATTACATTCAAAGCAGGGGGATATTGGGAAGACCTGCATATTTCTAAGGAAGAGAGAAACTCAGAGTGGGACTTAACGACTGTTTTCTCTAATATATGATTTATTAAAATTTTTCCAGTATAATTACTCATAAATAGTTTGCTGCAATTTATTCCCAGGATTCAATCGATGCCTTTTCTTGCTATATCAACCTCTTGTGGGCTTCCGATCACTATTTCTGGATGTGGACCAGTGATGCAGAGTGCATTCATTATTCATTCATTTATTTATTCAATAAATATTTATAAAGTGCCTACTAAGTGACACAATGATGGTAGGGCTGCTGATTTAACAGGAAACAGGATCTGGCTTCTAGTCTCTCGAGCAGAGAGAATGAGAACTATTGGGGGACACATATTTGTATATCCAAAGAACATGATGTAAGGTCTGTGGAGTAGCAGGGTAAGTTTTGTGTAGATCACAAAATGTGTATAGACTACATAAGATGTAAACAATGATAAAGAGTTGAGACTAAACCTTAAGAGAAACATAACACTGTTAGAAGTTTTTAAGCAACGGAAGAATAAGGTCATATTTGTGTTTTAGAAAGATTGCTTTATTTTCAATGCAGAGCAGAGATCAGAATCAGATAAGACTGGAGGTTGGGAGATAATTGTGGGCTATTTCAATAATTTAGACAGCAAAGATTTTGTATGGCCCACAGATTATATATCTTGGGGTCCTTTTAAAAAATACACAATTTTGAATACACAATTAGGTGCAAGGCTCTAGAAGGGGCCTTAAGACTCATGAGTTTTATTCTGGATCCACCCTTAGATTCAGAGACATTTTGGTGATCTGAACTATGGTGGGGGCAGACGGGGTGAAGATGAATGAGACAATGTGGAAGACTTTGTGTTTGATGTACAAGATGAGAGGAGAGAAGATCATGCTTGGTTTTCTTTGTGCAGCCGTTGGGTAGATGGAAGGTCTATTCGTTGAGATAGGAAACACAAGAGGAAGAGATTTTGGTGGCAATATGCTTAAGTGAAGTTTTGCAACCAGATGAAAGTGATTGGGAGACATTCAGGTGTGACTCTGGAGATAGCTGTGATCATTCTGCTTCAGATGTGGCTCAATTAATTTTAACAACTTTGTCCAACATCCTGAGGATGAATGTAGTGCCCCATCAAATGTGGTTCCCAAAGCAGATGTAGATTTAAACATACATAATAATTAGTTCAATGATCATTGCCTGGCAGCCCTATTTTCTAGGTCTGAAAACAAATGCTGGATTATGTAGGACTCTTACTGTTTTTCTCACCCTTAATGCGGTGCTTTTCAGGATGATTTTTCCGGGTCCTTTGCTCTGTAACATCGGGACATGTGCTGCTTAGCTAGCAGGTTACCCTGAAGGCTTTCAGTTCTCTGGGGAGGATGAATTTTTGGTTGTATGTGTAGGGTTTCTCTAATGTAGGTCAGTATCTGAGGTTCCTTTGATTGTTAATCCATGGTCTTGAACTGATTATACAACCCACGGAGGACCTGCTAAATATAATGTTTTAAAGTTCAACTGCAAATTTCCTTCTCCATTGTCCTTTAATTTGAAAATGGCTGCACACATTTTTCTTATACTTTTCATAAAAGTAAAGAAATATATGATTTCCAAAGAATATAAAAATCATCCCACTAGGAAAGTTTTAGACATTTATCAAATGACTTAATACAGAAGATAATAATAGAGACTGTTTTGCAACCTAAAATATAGCATTTTTTACTAGGAACACTGTAATTACTATTTACAGCTAGATTATAGAGAAATCTGTGGGTGTCATGGAATTCAGTTTCAGAATTATGGAAACTCTGTTTGCATAATTAAAGGGCTAGTTAATAAATTCCCTCCTATTTTCTAACCTATTTAAGCAGATCGTATATGTGCCAATATTTCTTTGCTAACTATGGTAGAGAAGACAACCAACTTTAAATCTTCTATTGCTGAATAATACCCATAATAACTGTGTATAATATATGGTTCATAATTAGTGAATATGCTGAGGTTTTTCAAGAAGTGCATTAGATATGGCATAGATACAAATTTCTGCTTCATTAAATGACTTTATAGTCTATATTTTGCTGCTTTTGCATATGTGATTTGTTTCCCTGTTTGATAGCAGGCTTACTTTACAGCTTCTTAATGAGAATACCTTTTTTTTATTCGAACCTTTTCTGAAGTTTTATTGAAGCTCGTGGTGACCTATTTCTAATAATTTTAGAACTCTAAAATTTTCTCTCTCTTATTTAAGTAACTTTAACTTATGTTTGATTAGTGGTTTTGGAAGCAGATTTATAATCTAATTCCAGGTAGAAAATCTTTTCTTACAGGAGGAAAAAAATTCAAAAATAACCTTGTACATTGCAGGATGCCTATGAATTATGGAAATGGCTCACATTCCTGAAACACTTATTAGGTAAAGAGAGGGAAAAGACAGAGTTGACTTCTCTTAGTTGCATTTTATTCTTAGTTGTATCTCTGCAGCAAATTCTCTCTTTATTAAGGAGACTACATAAATAAATTCACCGATGGTCTCAGAAATGACTGCAATACTATGTTAGGTGCTCTGATGTCAAAGAACTATAGAAGCATGGACGAGATGCTGGTACTGAGTGTTTGTAGAATGGGTGGGAGATTTCAGGGCATCTGGGTGCCCCATATTCAAGGAAGTTTAGAATTATTATTTGAATTTTGGAGCAGCTATGACATAAACATTAAGAAATATTGTGGTAATTGAGTTGAGTCCTGAAAGGTGAATAGAGATTCACCAACCACAGAGGGCAGGAAAAGGTTACTCAACTAGAGCAAAAAAGTCAGAGGCATTAGTCTATTTCATTTTTTTTCAGTTAAATTTTTATTTCAGTTTCAAAAGAAATACACACACTTAAAAAAGCTGAAACAATATAGATATATGTAATGTAAAAGCAAATATCTACCATATGCTATTTGTCTTCTATCCCCAACTCTTATGTGTGCATATTTAGTGTCTATTCTCTGAAAACTTTTCTTATGTATTGCCTATTTACATATCAGTGTGTGTGCATGCATGTGTGTATGCAATTAACTTCATTGTTATGTAACTTGCATTACTCAATATGCCTTATAGTCCCTTTCCTGTTAGTACATTTCAGTCTCTCTATTCATTTAAGAACTACCTATTATCATAGCATAAATGCACCTTAATTTTTTTAATCATTGCCATGTATCAGCTACTTACAATTGCTGTGGTCTGAATATTTGTTTCCTTTCTAAATTCATATGTCGAAATTCTAACCCTCAAGACCTTTGGGAGGTGATTAGGTCATGAGGGTGAAACCTTCATGAATAAGATTAGCGCCCTTATAAAGGAGGCCCAGGGGAGCTCATTTGCCATGTGAGGACACAGCAAAGAGAGGGCCATCTGTGAACCAGGAAATGGACTCTCACCAGATACTGAACCAGCTACCTTGATCTTAGACTTTTCAGCTTCCATTGCTGTGAGAAATAAGTTTATGTGGCTTATAAGTTACACGGTATATGCAATTTTGCTATAGCACCTCAAATGAAATAAGACACCCATGTTTCTACATTACAAATGATGCTGCAATAAACTTCTATATTTATAATTATTTCTTTATTTCTCGAGTATTCTCTTTCCCTTCTCTCTCCCCCCCCTTCACTACCTACTCCTGCCATCCCTCTCTCCCATATATGTAAAAAATAGCTTTGTGCCTATGCATATTTCTGTAGGAGAGATCCTGGAAGAAGAACTGCTAGGTCATTTAAAATATTTACATATATTCCCGAATGTTCCCTCCAAAAACTCTGGCCAGCTTATGCTGCCACCAAAATTTAGTGGTGTTTATTTCATCAATAATTATGGATATGTTTTTGCCTATCTGATGTGGAAAACTGGTCAATCATCTTTACATTTTTTTTGTTGTTGTTCCTAGAATAGCAAATTTGAACATATTTTCATGTTTCTCGGGCTAATAAATTTCCATATTTTTGCTTATTGATTTTTTTCAATGGATTACTTTTAAAACATAACTTCTAAAGAATATCTTTATCCAGTTTGGCTATTATATTTTTGTCTGCTATATGTTTTGCAAATATGTCTTCCAAAGAAGTCTTAGTTTCTAAATTTGTCTTTTGTAGGAGAGAAATTATAAATTTTGATATATTCAAATCTGTCATTCTTTTACTTAATGGTTTCTCTATTATATTTCTTATATGACTTGTCAAAGAAGGCCTTTCCCAGGTCAAGATTATAAAAATATTTTTAAAATCTCTTTTTTGTACTTCCATAGTATTTTTTTTGAGTTGGACTCTCACTCCTTCACCCAGGCTGGTGCAGTGGCACGCACGTTCATAGCCACCACAGCGTCGACCTGCTGGGTTCCAGTGATGCTTCCTAAGCCCCAGCCTTCCAAGCGCCTGGAATTACAGGCCTGCGCTACCAAGCCCAGCTAATTTTTTATTTTATTTTTCTATTGTAGAGACGAGGCCTCACTAAGTTGCCCGGGGTGGTCTCGAACCCACAGGCTCAGGCAATCCACTCGCCTTGGCTTCCCAAAGTGCTGGGATTACAGGCTGAGCCACCGAGCCCAGCCTCCATAGTTTTTTTTAAACTTTAGATTTACATACACAGGGAATTAAAATTTGCATATATAGGGTGTGGCTCAGACTTCTGAGCAATCACCATATCAACATCATCTTCTTTCCATGTACAGAGGTTATATTACGTAGCCTACTGTGCAGTTGAGAGAAACCATGTGACTGAATTTCAGCCAATGAAATGAGAGTAGAAATAATGTATACCACTTCCAGTCTTGGTTCCTAAAAATCTTCCTGTAAATTTTCTCTATGTCTACCCTCTTCCAAAATGAACACCAGGCCATGTGTTGAAGATAGTAGAGTCAAGTTTGGAAAGCATTTTAAGTTCCAGAATCCCCCTTAGAGGAGAGCCACACACCAACCAAGAACATCCATTTTAGATTCTATGAGAGCAAGAGATAAACTTCAGCTTAAAAGCACTGAGCTTTGAGGGTTTATCTTTTATAGGAACTGTATAATCAGTACATGTGTAATCAATATGATCATGATTTAACTTTTTCCCAGCTGTAAGGTAAATGGTCTTAATATACTCTTTTCAATAGTTTGCAATTTACTCTGTAATTTGAAATTATACTTTTAGCATATTCCATATTTCCATAATTTGAGGAATGATTCTAGATTCCATTTTGCTCTATTGAACTATTCACATATTCTTGCAACAATGCCATGATATTTTAGGAACTACAGCTTTGTGATTGTTCTTGATATCTAGTATTAGAGTTAGCTTTTAAAATTAAGGTCTGTTTTGTTCTTTCAAAGTCTTTCTGTGACTCTTAGAATATAATATAGAAATCCCTAACATGGTCTATAAAGCCCTGTATGATTTGGCCAACGTCTTTCTTTCTAGATGTATCCCCCCTTTCTCTGCTTCTCAGCTTCTTTCATTTGCTTGAAAATGCAGAGTATCTTAACACCTCTAGACTTTCACAAATGAAGCTCTCACAAATGTTTTTTATGTTTGTCTGAAAAAATTTCTATTAATCCTTTATGTCACAGACTTAAGAATAATTCTTTAGAAGACATTTTTCCTCACCCCCATCAGGACAAGGTACCATTAGTAGGCAGTCTTAGTGCATATCTCATTGTGGTTATTATATTTAAATATTTATTTGTGGTTGTATTATTATTTTGATATTTTTTCTTCTCTGGGATTTAAGATTCATGAAATCAGAAGAAACACTTGTCATTTATCATGGATCCCCAACACCTAGCATATTACTTGTAAATATTTGTTGAATGACTTGAGAGTTTGAGGAATAGTTTGACACAGCATTTCTAAACATTATGAGTTTATGATTGGGATTGACTTCAGTGTATCTAGATAACTTCTTGTTCCTATATGACTTTGATCTGTTATGTAAAGAGAGAGAGAAGTCATTACTGATTCCATTTAGACATGAAAATATTCTTAAGTATAAATAATTTAAGGACATGTTAGGTCCCTTGGAGAGGAAGAACTTGACTTGGAGGTTTTAAAATATTTTCCTTATTTGACCCACAGATGTCAGTTCTTCACTGGCATCACATGATTCTCCTCATGTAGATAATGCAATGATGAAAGTGAAAACTTTTTTTAGTAACCCTGGCATTGATTGTATACTATGTTGTGTACAGAGTAAGTATGCCATTTAATTAAACTTTAAATGAAGTGTATACCTTACAAATAGATCTTCCTGTGTAGTCAAATCTTATTTCATTAACGTAGGCCTCTTCAAGAGGAAAGATAACATTGTATACAAGCTTTATATAAAATTGTGAACCTTTCCTACCTAGGGGAATTGACTGTCTTAAGCTCCTATATACCTCTGTACCAGTCAGGGTTCTGGCAGCAAGCAGCACACTCAAGTAGTGTAATTGATGAGTGGTTTATAGGAGGCAAACAACAGTATGGGTAGGTTTTAAGGAAAACCAGGAAGGAATGGTGAACCGCTTCAGGGTTTCTATCAATGGGGTCCTTACCAGCCCCAAATATGAAAGGATGAGGGGAAAAAGAAGTTACTGAAAGTTAAAGACCAAGTCACCTGACTGGGGTCATGCCTTTGGTAAAAGAGCTAATTAGCCTGCAGTGATGTGGCAGAGAGAGCACTGTGGGAATATATCTCTGCTTTTTATCCTCTTCCTCGTCTATGATCTTCAGTGGAGTCTTTTGTGGGTCAAACCCAACTAGAAGCTAGAGGTGAAGGTAGTCTCACGTATTATTATTTTTTTCTTTTGGTAGCCTCATTTATAAAGGCCATAAAGTTCAAAGGTAGGTAATGAAAAATAGGATTTGGAGGTTAAAGAAAATATAAGCATACTATGATGTACCTATAATTTTATTTTCATGTATTTATAGGGTGAAGATTGATTTCACATATTTCCAAGTTCTAAGCGAATACTTCTAACACCATCTGTTGAGTCTTTACTTTCTATACTACATTCTGAACCCTATTTAAATTATTATGTATAGTAGAGTCTGTTCTGAAATATGGGTTCTGGGTTATATTATTCAGTGTTTCATAGTAGTTTTATAAAAAGCTTATTTGAGTTGGTAAGCCTTTTTTAATTATATTTTTTCAAAGCTAAGAGTTTTTTGTAGCATTTATGGGTTCAAAAAAATTTTTAATGTAGACCTAGATTATTAAGAGTTTTCAATCTGTATGAGAAAAATCACTTATGTTTCTGTCCACTGTATGTTACACTATTACAAATAATGCAGAATGCAATATCTAATATGTTGTCAGCAAACATAAAGTATACAAAATGACTGAAAAAACCATATACATTTATTTAATAATATACTCAAGTATGTATGTTCAAAAAGAGTAGAATAAAGCAATGTGTACTAGAGTTGAGACTTGAAGACATTTAATGACATTTACTTAAAAAAAAAGGCAGACTTATACATTCAAATTCTAGGAAAAATAATTCTCACGTAAATAAGAAAGACCAAATACAAATAAAGCATTATGTTGATTGATTTGATGTTATTAAATTGATGATATAAAAGCTTTTCATCACATTGCAAGAGAATAAAAATCTGGGGGCGACATGTGAATTGAATCTCAAGTCCAGATACAAGGGTTGTTCAAAATGTGTGGGCACTTTCCTGAAAATCAGCTCCGGGAAGGAATCTGGTACTAGATTTCTAGTACAGGGCTTCTCCAAGACTCAGAATTGATACTAACTTTTCAGGGTAGGAGATGAAGTCTTTGAAGCTTCTATCTTGTCTGCCTAGAACATTTCTATCTCTCACTCCTAACTCTTAATCTTACTGAATTATCTTTCTTATTCACCTTTAAAATTTAGTTCCAATTTATACCTTTTACAGAAATTCCTTTCTTTTAAAGGTCCTTTCCCAAAATCTAGTCTATGTATGTCCTCAGTGTTCCCATAAATTCTCGGGAAGGTGGCATCATAATAGCATCATCATCATCGCTGTTGTGATCATAATTTGATGCTAATATTATTTAAATTACTATGTGCCAGGAATTTTGCTAAATACTTTATATGAATTATCTCACTTAATTCTTACAATAAAATAGGTAATATACGTATTCCTAATATAGGAGTGCATATTACATACTAGTTATAATCTTTTAAACTTGTCTTCACCTCTTAACAGTGAGGAATTAGATTTTATCTTGTATTTCTGTATCCTTGGCAATAAGAATAGTGACTAGTGCATGTAAGTATATCCTAAATGCGCAATGAATCTTAGTTCTGTCTAGGTCATCTAATTTCTTTGATATGATCAAAGAAATAAAGTGACACTTTGGTTCTTATCATCGAAAGCCAGAACTTTTCCGAAACAATAATTTATTTTATTAAATCCGCTAAAATATTTGTCAAATTAAAATAAAATCCTCCTTGGGTTTTAGTTCTCTGTTCTGTATGTGTATTTAATTCGAATTAGATGAAAGACTGATAATAATGGATTTCTGCTATTGAAGAAGATGGGATGAAAGACTTCTTGGCAAAATAGTCACAGTTTTTCCACTTGCAAATTAAATTATAGTGTAGATTTGCTATCTTGCCCCCATTAACTTCTTGCCCTCTTTGGCTTTCTGAGCCCCCCGGGGATTAGATTTCCTGTGGCCAGTATAACAGGCTATTGATCATCCCTTCTGCCTTGCCACCCTCACCTCTCAGTACAAATTGGGCTGTGTCAAGTGGAGGGGGAACGTGGAGGGGGAAGATAATTAATCCCGTTGAAATTAGAAGCATTCTAAAAGGAGGCAATCACTTGGGCTTGGATATCCAAGGGTCTACCGATTTGGGGCTGTAAATTCCTGAGTTAACTTATTCTAAAGTATTTAAAGCATAGGTAAATACATTTTGTACATTTGTGTGTACTGGGGTGAGGAGAATTAGAAAATAACATAAAATAAGATTAGCAGTAACCCTTTAAAAGTTTTTTACAAAGTTCTCATCATATTGTTTTTCAAAGTTGATATTACACACTCTCAAAACATTGGGAACTCCTTTGAAATCCTGGAAACAGCTATGAGATGAGATGTCTGGACAGCAGAAAAAGTCCTTCCTATTATTACTATATATTGCTCTTTCTCTGTCGGTATCTACAAGTGTATCTACATAAGTTGCTTTCTTCTAGTTATAGTTTTGAGAACATCGGTATTTTGGAATCAAAGATGTTTTTATAAAAGGAATTGCAAGCCAAGGAACTATTTATAATATGCTTACAAACAAATGTCTTTTTTATCTAAAACTTATAGTTCAGCTTTCATGTTAAATAAAACATTTGAAGGATTGAGTCAGCAATCTTCCTAAGCAGGGTGACAGGAGCCTCCAAGGTCATTCCATTCCTTGACTGGTGTTCCAGAAGGCTTTTCATTTAATGCAATACAGATAAATTAACACGCAATAAAGCTTTCAGGAGAAGTAATACTCATTACAACAACGGTAATGAGAACAGAAATGCAGTTAATGATTGTAATTCTTCCAGTGTGTTTAGTTCTTCATTCATTCTATTATAGCAGTTAAAAATGTTTTTAGGGGGTAATGGATGTATCATTCTTCAGAACCTAGAAGGAATCCTCTCAGCATTGTACTCGTGGTGAATTCCTAAGGTTTAAAATTCTCTCTGAGAGTGATGTAGGTAGAAGGGAGTGCTTGGATTCATTATTGAAAAGCAAAAACTTATGCATCCGGAGTTTCAAGTTGTTTTGATCTCGTATCTAAATTATATTTATCTCAATGACTTCTCAGCTAAATGACCTTTCCATTCGTCAACTAACTTGAGCAGTAGGGACTATAGTATTGGTCAACCCATTCAGGCGAGAAGAAAATAACATGAGTAAATGAATTTGTCTTAGATAGGTGACTTGTTAAATTAGAGTAAAAGATATGTCACAAGTAATTCTAGAACTTTTCCATTGGTGTCACTCATAGATTATTTTAAAAGGCGCTCCGAAACATATTTTAAACATGATGAGATGTGTATTAAGATATTAATTCGTTCAGGTGACTTTTAGGAATCAATTGCTTTAGATCAGATTTCTACCTTGTAGCCATTTAAAAAATCTGCATACAGTGGGAAAATCCAATCACGAATACATATGTTTTTTAGCTCTATAAGTCAATTAAACGGATAGTCATTGAGCATTTCTGTGTGCTAGGCATTTTGGGGATAATCAAAATAAAGAAAGCTTGGTGCTGGACCTCAGGCATTATTATTTAAGGACACAAGCTTGATACATGTTACTTGAAGAAAAAGAAAGCCCTTTTTATTTCTTTTTTCTTTTTCTTTTTAATAGGAGATTCAAAGACTGAAAGAGCTTTTAGAGAAACAGATTGTTCCTGGCTTTATGACTGCCAGAGATGAAAATAATAAGTAGATTTTGTTCATTGCTTCTGTGATAGGTTAGTTGAGTTTGAGTATTCTATGAAGTTAACCTGCTACTAAAATTCTGGGTGATACATTCTGATCAGACCAATAACTAGTGATATTACAAAGAGGTCCTTTGGCTTGATGTGATGATTTCATCTTTTTTGAACTATTGTCAGCTTTCCTCTGGGGCCAACAGAACCTGGTGACAAAATACAGCATACTAAACCCTGTCACTGAGATTAAATGTGGAGCTAAAGCAATGCTTTATAAGTTTCAAAGGTGCTTGCTTTCACAATTTTTGGAGGAAGAAGTCAACTGATTATCTGAAACAACTCAACTCCATTTGCTTAGTTATCCTTTTGATTTCGGGTTTCTTCATGCTTTGATAACTACATTAAAGAAAGTGAAGCATCTCTAGCCATCCAGATAACAAAATAAGATGGAAAGGAACTTTGTCATACCTCTCTTTATCTCTAGCACTTGGCAGAGTGCCTGCCCACAGCAGTGCTCAGTAAATGTGGAATGACTAGATGAATGAATGAATGAGTGAATGAATAAATAAACAAATGAAGCCTGATTTAATCTAACCACTTTAAATTTTGTATATGAATAAGTTTAGCTTGTGTTCCTGCAGGAAAAAAGACCAAAGAGTACACTCACTAATTGAAGTTCTCTTTGTTTGCCAACTTTTTAATTAATTGAAATCAGCATGATCCCTTATCCTCCTAGTACCTTGAACAATTGCTGGCATATAATAGTGCTAATTATTTGTATAAATGAATGAATGCTCTAGTGAGAGTGGACACTTTCACCATTTCCATTCCCTCTACTTCACATCCTGCTTGCTATCTATATTCAAGCCCTCATTTACTATGAAGGCTCACCACATCTTATTCTTTAACATGGCGGTTCTCCTTCCTTTAAGCCTTGGTGCTTACTGTCTCTACACCTTATCTGGCTTTACATTCCTTAAAATTAACATCTAGAAATGATAGTCGTTTACTTTTACTACTTCTGGGAATTTATCATGAAGGCATATTTAAAAATACTAGACAAATTCTTTAGGAAGATGCTCATTGCATTTTTATTTCTAAGAGTGAGGTTGCTATATCTTGCTTCAACAGCGTATGAGAAGAGAGCACAGTTAGATCAAATTTCCTTTGAACCTTCACATCCAATGGGCCTGAGCTGCCATCCTGCTTTCTCTTCCCGGAGTTTCTCTCCTAAGTTAAATACAAGGTCTTCAAGCATATTTATTGAATCCAAATAATTTGTTATTATAACTTCACTGAAAATTATCTGTAAAATCTATTTCCCTCATCAAAAGACTTGTCCGTGGCTGTTATTACTCTTACTGTGATATGGAGTTACTTATGGAAATAATGAAGTTCAAAAATCAAAACCTGCCTGTGGCTGGAATTACCACGGCAAGCAAGGAACCCAGCTGTTACTGATTTGGCAATTGTTTCTTTGTGTGCAGATAGAGAAGTCGCTTTTCCTTCTAGGTGACATTATAGTGTGTTTTCTTCACACCAAAAGATATACGGTCTTCTGAATGTTACAATTGTTAATGACTAGATCATTCAGAGCGTATACCTGGCTATTCTACCCAAGGCACACAATAGTGGCTGTCTCCATAAGGAATCCTCCCTCAGTCAACATTTGTTGCATAATCAGCCCCCCTTTTTTTTTTTTTTAAACGACATTCTAGACATGTTAGGCATGTCCAACACATGGCCTGTGGGCTGCATATGACCCAGGGCAGCTAATAAGGTGACCCCACAAAATCTTTTAACAACGTGCTTTTAGGAAGTCAAGTTATCCTTCTTTGCAGATGACATGATGTCATACCTTGAAAACCCAAGAGAATCTGCCAAAAACCTCCTTGCACTGATAAAGGACTTTGGCAAATCTCAGGGTATAAAATAAATGTGCAAAAGATAGTTGCATTACTATACACCAACAATAAACAAACAGAAACCCCAATAAAAGCACAATTCCATTCACAATAGCCAAAAAGAAAAAAGAAAAAGAAAAAGAAAAAAAAAGAAAAGAAAGAAATACCTTGGCATCTTCCTAACCAGGGACATGAATGACCTTTAAAATGAAAACTGCAAAACACTGTTCAAAGAAATCAAGGATGATAAACAAATAGAAATATATTCCATGCTCATGGACTGGAAGAATCAACATTGTTAAGATGTCCTTCCTACTCAAGGCAATCTACAGATTTAACGCAATATCCATTAAATTACCATCAGCATTCTTCTCAGACCTGGAAATGACAATACAGGAATTTATATGGAAAAATAGGTGACCACAAATCGCCAGAACAATCCTCAGCAACAAAACAAAACAAAACATAACAAAAAAAGAAATCAGGAGGTATCACACTCCCAGAGTTTAAACTTTATTATAAAGCTACAATAATAAAAATAGCCTGGTATTGGTACAAGAACAGGCATATAGACCCATGGAACAGGATAGAGATTCCAGAAGCGAAACCTCTATTGCACAACCAACTCATCTCGACAAAGCCTCCATCACCAACCACTGGGGACAGGAGACCCTATTCAATACATGGTGCTGGGAAAACTGACTGACCACAGGCAGAAGATTAAAACAAGACCCTTATCTTTCACCATATACAAAAGTCAACTCTAAATGGATCAAAGACCTAAACATAAAACTAAAACTATAAGAATCTTAGAAAATGCAGGAAGCCGGGCTCGGTGACTCAGCCTGTAATCCCGCACCTTTGGGAGGCTGAGGTGAGTGGATTGCCTGAGCCCGCGGGTTCGAGACCCGCCTGGGCAGCGAAACCTTATCTCTACAATAAATCAAAAAATCAGCCGGGCGTGGTAGCGCATGCCTGTAGTTCCGGCTACTTGGAAGGCTGAGGTGGAAGGATCGCCGGAGCCCAGCAGGTGAGGCTGCGGTGGCCGCCAGTGGCCACTTCACTCCAGTCTGGGCGACAGAGTGAGACTCCAACTCAAAAAAAAAAAAAAGAAAAGAAAAAAAGAAAATGCAGGAGACACCCTTATGGAAATTGGAACTGGCAGCAAATTTCTGATCAAAACTCCAAGTACCCATGCCATAAGAGATAAGATAGACAAGTGGGACCTCATCAAACTGACAAGCTTCTGCAAAGCCAAAGAAACTGTCGAGAGAGCAGGGAGACAGCCCACAGACTGTGGAAAAAACATTTGCCAACTGTATGTCTGACGAAGGCCTAACATCTAGGATCTACAAGGAACTCAAACATGCTAAAAAGAAAAAAAACAAACAGCCCCATTCAAAAGATATGAATAGACACTTCTCAAAAGAAGACATACGAGCAGCCGACAGATACATGAAAAAATGCTCAACCTCACTAGTCATCAAAGAAATGCAAATTAAAACTACACTGAAATACCACCTAACTCTAGTCAGGATAGCCATCATCAATAACTCCAAAAACAACAGATGCTGGAAAGGATGCAGCGAAAAGGGGAACACTTGTGCACTGTTGGTGGGGTGTAAACTAGTACAGCCTTTGTGAAAAACGGTGGCAAGTCCTAAAAGATCTAAAAACAGACCTTCCATATGACCCAGCAACCCCTCTACTCGGCATATAACTAGAGGAACTCAAATCACTCTATGAAAAAGATACCTGCACATGTATGTTTTTTGCAGCATTGTTCACAGTAGCAAGAACATGGAACCAACTGTGCTGCCCATTGAAGGAGGACTGGATTAAAAAAAAGATGTGGTACATATACACAATGAAATATTATACAGTCATAAAGAGGAAAAAAATCATGAACTTTGCAGCAACCTGGATGAACTTAGAGTCTATAATACTGAGTGATCTATCACTGAAACAAAGAACTGTATATCACATGTTCTCACTCATAAGTGGACCTTGAACAATTATTATAATACTGTAAGGAAAAAGAAAAACATTGGCAATAGCGGGAAATGGGGGAGGGGATGCAGGATTGGCAGTAGTGGAAATCTGCTGGCAGGGGGCACACCTCATTGAAAAGGGTACCTGCATAGTGAACATTTGAATACCTAACCTTGAATTGTACCCCACATCTTTAAAATTAAAAAAAGGAAATAAAACATGTGCTTTTTATTTATTGAGTATTTGAGCACTTTTTTTAGCGTTTATTTTCTTTGTGAACCATTTCATGCGTAATTCCATTTTTGAAATCCAAAATCATGCCTTATTTGTGACATTGCTTTTTGGCAGCACATACATTTGTGAGTAGCTGTTTTCCATTATGAAGCACACGAAGAGCAAAATTCAAGCAAATATTTCTGATGAGCACCTTGAGAACTTACTAAGAATTGGGAACACTTCCATCGAACCAGACATTGGTGATTAGTTTTACAAAAACAAGATCAAATTTTCCACTAGTTTTATATTGCTGTCATTCTTTTAAAGTTTATAATAAAAATATTAAAAATAAGTCTTATTATGCATAAACACTCACTACATTGTTTACTTTATGTGCAATCCAAGACAATTTGTTTTGACTCAGTGGGGCCCAGGGAAGCCTAAAGATTAGACACCCTTTTTTAGAGCTTGAGGTGGGGTCCAGAGTATCATATTTCTTTTTCAAGTGGGTTTTCTCTTAGGGCACCTGTTTCTTCCCATGATCTGTCTTCAGGTAGAGTCTGATAAAGTTAAGCATCTTAAGGAATAAAGTCTTCTTTTAGAAATCTCCTTGCACCTGCCTAACTTTTTAAAGAAGCTGCTTTGTGGGAGAGGAGTGCGGCCTCATTCCAGGAACCAGCCACCTGAATTTTAGGTCCTAGACACTTCTATGTTAAAAACAAGTCTGCTATGCTTTTGGGTGAATGCATGTAGCTTTATATTGTAAACTAACGTGTCAATCATTTTGCCCTTCCCAAACCAAGGTTCTTTCCAAGGTAACAGATATCTTTACCAGAAAACTACTAACAACTTTTAAATAAGATTTTTCTCTCTTAAAAGTTATAGTCTGCTTCACTGGGCACATTGCTACATCAGCATACAAAATGGAAACAATTCAAATGCTCAAAAATAAAATAGTAACTTGGTTGGTACACTTATTCAACTGCATATTATACAGGTATTAAAATTAAGGTTAAAGAGACTATATAAGATATTAAAAGTGCTTATACTAAGTGACAAAAGCAACGGCAAGTCACAGATTTGTATATATACATTTATGTATATATTCTACCATCTATTCCAAGATGTATCATACAACCACTTTGCCATACTTTTAATTTTTGGAAATGCATATAGTCCCTTACTGGAAAATCCTGAGTGATTTAAAGTACACACAGTGTCCAGAGAATGGTGCAATACAGTTCTTGGCTTTTTACCTCAAGTCACTTTTAAGTTCATTATGAGTCCATTTGGATGGAGATCAAGAAATCTCTTCTGTCTGGAGCTGTGCTTTTCTCCCCCACCCTTCATGTCTCTTTATATTTTACTTTTTGTCTATTCCTCTAGGGTTGGTCTTCGAACCTCTCTTTCCTCCTGGTTCTGGCCCTTTTATTTCATTTCTTTTCCTAAAACCTGTTGTGTGCACGCACGCGTGTGCACGTGTGTGTGTGTGTTTGTGTGTGTAAATGACACATCTGAGTTCTGCCTCATGGATTAACATTCACAAGACAAACAGACTTTTTATTTTTATTTTTTTTGAGTCGGAGTCTCACTCTGTCGTCCAGACTGGAGTGCAGTGGCCGCTCCCGGCCACCGCAGCCTCCACCTGCTGGGCTCCGGCGATCCTTCTGCCTCAGCCTTCCGAGTAGCCGGAATTACAGGCATGCGCTACCACGCCCGGCTAATTTTTTTTGATTTATTGTAGAGATGAGGTCTCACTGCCCAGGCGGGTCTTGAACCCGCGGACTCAGGCAATCCACTCACCTCAGCCCCCCAAAGGCGCGGGATTACAGGCTGAGCCACTGAGCCCGGCCAAACAGACTTTTTAATACTAAGATAATCAGCCTCTTAGAATGTAATTGCTCTCTTTGCTTCTATTTTCCTAACATGCTCTTTGTCTCTAATGATATGTCTACTTGTGTTTTTCAAAACATGATTGAGATAAGAAGGAAACTCTATCCTTCCATACATGGAGGTGGGATGGGGCCAGAAGGAATCTTACCAAAATGTTTCTGGTGCTTTTATTAGAGTAGTAAATTGTATTTAATTTTTTATTTATTTCCTGTTTTCTAAAGTATATTTATGTTTTATATTACTTTTACATTAAAAAATATGCGTAGGAAATTATCAAAATCTAGAGGATAAAAAGACTTCTTATTTTATTGGTAAAGAAGTTGAATTCCTGGTCAATTAAGTGATATCCAATCTGCCACTAGAGAGCGGCAGAAACAGGACTAAACATCTTGTGGCAGGCAGGTAAGCACTGATGACAAACCTGAGTTCTTAGAACAGCCCCACCATTTCCTAGCTGTATTCCTTCTCTGTGCCTCAGTTTCCTCATGTATAAAATGGGATAACCGACTGGGTTGTGCTTTCTATGTGGTTTACTCATGAGAGCACGTGGAAAGTCTCGTACAGATACTGCCCAAAATGAGTGATCAACAAATGCTATTTCCCTTCCTTCTCAGTTGTTTTGATTCCTGACAGAGCCTTACTAGTATGCTTGCAAGCATCTTCTCTTGAGTTACTATAATCTATTATGTTTTACTACATGTATATATGATGCCTTGGGTTATGGGCTGAATTGTATCCCTCCACATGGCACATGTTGAACGCCTCACCACTAGTACCTCAGAATGTGACATTGGAGGTAGGGCCACTAAATAGGTGATTGGTTAAAATGAAGCCATTAGGGTGGGCACTAATACAATTCTTAATAAGAAGAGGAAATTTGGTCACTTGGAGAGACACCAGGGTAGTATGCACAGAGGAAAAACAGTTTGAGAATGCAGTGAGAAGGTGGAGACCATCTGCAAGCCAAGGAGAAAAACTTCAGAGGAAATTAAGCCTGCCAACACCCTTGTTTTAGACTTCCAGCCTCTACAACTGTGAGAAAATACATTTTTGTTGTTTAATTCACCCAGGCTGTGGTATCTTGTAATGACAACTCAGGAAAACGAATACATCTTCCATCTTTAACTAGAAGTTAAGCTGTATAAGGGAAAGCTGCAGTATACTCATCTGTAATAATAGCAAATTATCAATAGTTTATTGATTAAAAATTATGATTTTTGTCAAGGATATAACCTTTGTTTTATATCACTATTATGTCTTCCACGGAGACACAGCTCCTGAGGTTACAGACAATTATAATGTGATAATGAAGATGATCTGTAATCTTTTTTCTTTTGCACATAGTGACTAGAGTTGTCCTTTTTATGAAGTCATAGGAATAAATGCAATTAGAGCTCAAAAGATTATTCCTTATTGCCTGTCCAGACATAGGAAGACAGAATCAAATCTTCAAATGTAATTTCTGAAATTAAGATTAATGACCAGGAATATATGATTCCCTCATATGCTGATGACCTCATGTTGTTTGAGACTAAATGTGGGGGCTTCTCACTCTCTTTGTATTGACTGTGATTGAGTTATTTTAAAAGTATCAGGATGCAGGATTTACTCATCTGTGCTGGAAGTTTGCATTTTTCAGGGGATCAAAAATAGTCTGTTATAAATAGAAAGTCAGGGATTTTTTACCGAGTTTTAAAAACTGCATTTGATTCTCATTTTCCAATTATGGAAAATGTGGAAGAAAATTAGTTATCTTAATTAATTTACAGACAGGACATCAAGAGATGAAAACATTTTGCAAGGTTTTCAACACTTGCCAAGCCTAAAGCTCAAAGATGAATTTAGTGATGGATAAGAAATGCTTTGAATGGTAGGATATCAAGTTTATTACCAAGAAAAATATAGAAAGCAGTGTTTATGGAAGTAAGGGGGCTGCTTATTTATTTACTTTTTTAACTTTCAATTTTTTTATGTTAAAGATATGGGGTACAATTCAGGGTTTTATATACAAATGTTCATTATGCAGGTACCCTTGTTGATGAGGTATGTCTCCTCCCCCTGCAGATTTCCACTACTGCCAATCCCGTGGCCCCATCTCCCCTCTGGCAGTTTCCCGCTACTGCCAATTCTTTTCTTATAGTATTACTATAATTTTTCAAAGTCCACGAATGAGTGACAACATGTGATACTCAGTTCTTTGTTTCTGTGATAGATCACTCAGTATGATACACTCTGAATTCACCCAGGTGCTTTTTTTTTTTTTCAGTCTTTATATCTCCCTTCCGTAATGTAGGTACACATATGGGCATATTCACAAGGACTATTATCCTAAAGTCTTGTTATCATAACTTGCTGAATAATCTTTGAATGTTAATTAAAACCTCTGAGGCTGGGCTCGGTGGCTCACATCTATAATCCCAGCACTTTGGGAGGCCCAGGTGAGGGAATTGCCTGAGCCCACAGGTTCGAGACAAACCTGGGCAACTTTGTGAGATCTCATCTCTACAATAAATCAAAAAATTAGCCAGGCATGGTGGCGTGTGGCTGAAGTTCCAGCTACTTGGAAGGCTGAGGCAGAAGGATTGATGAGCCCAGCAGGTCGAGGCTGCGGTGGCCATGAGGGTGCCTCTGCACTCTGATCTGGGTGACAGAGTGAGACTCCAACTCAAACAACCAAACAAACAACCTCTGGGTCTCATTCACATATCAAAAAATGAAAGACATTACAGTAGGTAATCTCCAACAAAACTTCTATTTTATCTGGGGACATGAAAAAAAGTGGGTGGCAGATGCGATGTCAGTTAGGGATGCTATTGGACAGGTGGATTATGTTAGCCTCCTAATGACAATCTCTGCAGAAGGGGCAGTGCCTGGTTTATGAGTTCAAACACCAAAGCTGTGCTTCAGGGTGACAGGAGTTCTATTTCCTGCTGGACCTTCAGGACCAGAAGAGTGCTTGCAACCTAAAAACCTAGAAGGGATTCAATGTATTTATTGAATAACAGAACAGATGAATATTTTCAGTGATGTTTTGGATCTGAATGATCTAATATGGTGCAACTTGCCATAGTTTTCAGGGCCACATTGTTATATGTCTACTTAATTATACTTGACTACAGAGTTAAAAAATTAGAGAAGCGTATTCACATGTTGCTAATAAACTAAATAAAATCACCTGAAACATCAGCAGCTTTTAAAAGACTATTGTGTTGTTTTCTTCCACTTAGAAAAACAGCACACTTTGTCTTGCCTTCCTTTCCATTTTTCCTTCTTTTTTGTGTCCTTCCTTCTACCTTTCTACCATTCAATCTTTCTTTATCAGAATCTGCTTTCATTAGGGAAAATAAAGTATTGTCTGAACGTGAACTCCGTGAGGGCAGAGGCACTCTGTCTTTTTCATGTACCTAGAACATTGCAAAGCAATAACAACACTAAAATGTATTTATTAAGTGAATGAATTAAAGCTAAAATTTGTTATCACAGAAAGGTCAAATAATGTTTGGTTCACTTTTTATTAACAATGAGGAAGAGTAGCATGGAAGAAAAGGAGTGATGCATGTATGTATAGTTATAATACATCAAGAGAGAGATACTGTAATTTTCATTATATCAAAAAATGCAAGTTCTCTGTGTCTCATTACCTTTTTGGTCAAGTTCTAAGGAGGATGATTGTGAGAAAAATGACATTTAAAATGCTTACATTTTTTAGTTATTCTTTTTAAAAGGCTGGGTGATTTTAAAAGAAAATATTCTCAATTTTACCCAAACGGGAAGTAAGAATTGGAGACAATTGAATTATCAAGTATAACTTACCTCAGACATGGCTCTTCTAGCAGGTAGCTTAGCATTGCCCTACAACCCCCGCCTCCGGTTATTACCACAACATTTCTCTGCATGCCTGAGTTTGGCGTACACTTTCTGTGACTTAGGAGCCTGATGTAGCTGAAAAGCTATGTAAGAGCAATCATCAGTATGGGATCCAGGCTAGTATTCTGGCTCAAGAGGGATAAAGAGGAAATCAGCTACCTAATGAGGCACTTTCTCTACCCCCTGCCCTCGTGAATAATGGAGGCTACAGCATTTCATTTTGAATCTGTGGGCATCGCTTCTCACCCTTCCTTGGTCTGGGAATCAAAGGCCATTTCCGTCAGATCTCACCCCTGGAGTTCTTATCCTTACTTATGCCTTCAACTATCACCTCTATGCAGGTATCGGCCAATATAAGTATTTCAAGTCACATCCCCCTCAACCCTGGCTGCTATCCTGCCTCCCAACTAAATAATTTTTATTTTTAAATTTTGCCTATTTTGACCGTATAGGTCCATATTTTAAGAGAGTCAAAATTGCACACAATATTTTATTTTATTTTTTTCTCATAAAGGTAAATGATTAAACTTTATGAACTGGACTTCCACCTTTTTCTTCTCAGGAGAGATGTTGAAGAAGACTGTTTTTTTATAGAAGTAGGGAGTGTCAGAGCAATTTTAAGCTTCCTTTTTTATTTCCTAAATAAAAGCTCTGAGTAAGTGTGACATGTACATCACTTTAATGTTGAGACTGCAGAGTCAAATTTAAGAGATTTATTCTCTCCTCAAATTTGACTCTGAAAATAGCTAGCACTAACATCAGAAACTTTGCATTCTCATCTTCATAATCATATGGTTCTCACAGTCAGATTTAAGACAGACAAGTTATTGCAATTGAAAAAATATTTTAAAAGTGTGAAAGGGTAGCTCGACTAAGACTTCTCCACAGTACATTTAAAGTTTATATCCAAAGATCATGTTTTTGATCAAGCATATCTAGGCACTATTTATATGTTTCAGAAATTCTTAAATATTTACATATGTCCCAGAAATTCTTAACTCTTATAAACTGCAGCTTAGTCATTCTGGTTTTATACCAGATCATTCCCTGACCTACCCAAATCCTCGATTTAAAATGACATTGAATTACTATATATGGTAAGTTTAATTTGCATCCGTCTTTGTTAGAAAAAGTTTGAAAGATATATGGTCCGAGATGCTGAAACTTTACTTCTCCAGGAAATAATGTCCTTCTGAAGGGGCCGTGCTTATTTACAAGGTGCATTTCTTCACCACAGTTGTCCATTCTTCATTATCCTGGTGGTAACAGTGAGAAAGGGGAAGATCTGTTTGTCTTTCTAGCCTCAGATAGTCTAGAAGGACATTTCTTCTTCTTTATCTTTTTCTTTTTTTTGAGTTAGAGTCTCACCGTCACTCAGGCTGGAGTGCAGTGGCTTGGTCACAGCCACCGCAGCCTTGACCTGCTGGGCTCAGGCGATCCTCCCGCCTCAGCCTTCCAAGTAGCCAGAACTACAGGTGGGCACTAACACACCAGCTAATTTTTTCATTTATTGTAGAGATGAGGTCTCGCCAAGTTGCCCAGGCTGTTCTTGAACCCGTGGGCTCAGGTAATCCCCTCACCTTGGCCTCCCGAAGTGCTGGGATTACAGACTTGAGCTGCTGCACCTGGCCCATTTCCTCTTCTATAGCCAAAGAAAGAAGATCATCTCCATCACCATTTGTATGTTGCAAGCACTCAATACTTGGTTTATCTTTGCCTAATTTTCTCCACTAGAGTACATGTTCCAGTTATTTATGTAATATGACACTCTGGCGTGTCTCTGTCAGGTATTTGCTTTTATCCACAAAAAGTGAGTTTCTCTTGCCTCATAGTTTTAGCATAGCAGTCTCCAGAAAGTAGACTATTGTTTAGAAAAACAACATACATATTTTAATAATAAGATATGTATTTTAAAATCATCGATATGTAATAAGGCAGATTTTAGAATAATTTCATGAAGATGTTTGACAAGAATGTTTGATAGTATATCCAATGAGGGACCAAAGTAAAGAATTTCTAAACATTGCTTTCTTTGTAACCTTAGATTTTCTTTTTTGTGCTATATTTAGATGTGTGGCATGTCTAATTTTCTGCTTCCGTGCCTCACTGTGCTTCTAGTGCTTATCGTAATCCAGTTAAAGTGCTGGGTCAGAAGGTGAAGAAAACCTTCTGCTTGGAGTCAGCCAACTTGCAGCTGTATGAGGACTCTCTATGCTGGACCCCTCATCCTGCCATTCACCCATGAATTTCCAATATTGTAAACAGAAGTCAATAAATGTTTTCTTAGTAAAGTAGTTCTAAAAACTTAGCTCTAAGTGTTATATTAATTTAGCAAGACTTGCAGTAGCTGGGATGTTGGTCATGTAACCTGATTGATCAGATGATACCAGCTGCCAGTAAAATTTAAATAATTCAGTTCGGTTCAAGGCAGGTCAATTCAGTTCAATTAAATGCGATTGTACACACACCTATTGAGTACCTATATGACCAAATACCGTGTTAGGTTCTGAATATACAGAGATGAATGAAATACTGATTTGCTGTCTGCAATCTAACAATCAGGGTGAGCAGACAAAACAAATGGAAATGTAGTTCAATAAGGAGAATAATAGAATTAAGTACACAATGCTAAAGAAACCAGTATATGAAGTAATTATTTTTTATTTTATTTTATTTTATTTTTTTGAGTTGGAGTCTCACTCGGTCGCCCAGACTGGAGGGCAGTGGCCGCTCCCAGCCACCACAGCCTCGACCTGCGGGCTCCGGCCATCCTTCCGCCCCAGCCTTCCAAGTAGCTGGAATTACAGGCACGCGCTACCACACCTGGCTAATTTTTTGATTTTATTGTAGAGATGAGGTCTCGCTGCCCAGGCGGGTCTCGAACCCGCGGGCTCAGGCATCCACTCACCTCAGCCTCCCAAAGGCGCGGGATTACAGGCTGAGCCACCGAGCCCGGCTGTAATTATTTTTTTAAGAGAGGGAGAGTTATGGTGAAGGAGTTCTCAGAAAATGTTTTCTGGAAGAAATGATGCACAAACAGAATTTTGAAAGATGACCAAAAATGTGTTGAGTTTCAGGGTAGGGTCAGGATTGGCCAGGAGGAGAATGTTGGATTCCCTGCACCATGGTTTTCAATAAACTCTTATCCACGTGGCACTGATGGTGTCTGTTATAATACAAATACTTCTTCACGGTAGCTACTTAAAAATTAAAATAAATATTTTAATGCAATGATATTTAAACCAGAAAACAAGCAGTTTGACCTGGAATGCCAGGTACTGTAATATGAGTAACATCTTCTGAATTTGTGAAATGTGGTAAGCCTGGATTTAACTATCATTTTTTGTGTGTGTGTTAGAGTCTCACTCTGTCGCCCAGACTGAAGTGCAGTGGCCGCTCCCGGCCACCGCAGCCTCGACCTGCTGGGCTCCAGTGATCCTTCCGCCTCAGCCTTCCAAGTAGCCGGAATTACAGGCATGTGCTACCACACCCAGCTGATTTTTTTTTTTTTTTTAATTGTAGAGATGAGGTCTCGCTGTCCAGGCGGGTCTCAACCCTGTGGGCTCAGGCAATCCACTCACCTCAGCCTCCCAAAGGCGCAGGATTACAGGCTGAGCCACCGAGCCCGGCTTAACTATCATTTTAAAAGACTGCAAGGAAACCAGTGGGAAATAGTGAAAAGACAAAAAAGAGTATAGATCAGATTACCTGGGTTTAATTCCTCATTCTGACACTAGGAAGCTTTTGATTTGGATTGTTATAAGTCTTCTGAGGACCCACATTTTCTCATGTGTAAACTGGAGCATTAACTAAAATATCTCTGTAGTCTCCTCTAGATTTTAAAGCTCTGATTTTACAGAATGGTCAGGACGTGAAAATGACCCAAGAGAGACAGACTGGGTAGCACAGTCTCTGGGACTCAAATCTCAGTTTGAATTCTGCCTGAACTTCACACAAGATGATAGGTCAAGGAAGCAAGGATATCTCTTCATTAATAATTATTGTTGGGAGTACAACAAGCTTATCGAGTTGTGAGGATTAAAGCACTAATGTGGTCAAATACCTGCAGAGATCCTGGCACATAGTAGGTACTTCATAGTTTCTGTTCCTATCTGCCTTTATTCTGATTAGCAGAAGTGTTAAAGTCTGAATATTTTCAGGCATATATATTGTATTGTTCATACCATAGCCAAGACATGCTGGATTGAGTGAAGCAGAGAAATGGATTATGATATCATATAACTAAGGTATTTGATATTTGATAACAGTGTTTTTTTTTTTCATAGAGAAAATCATTAAACAAACTAATGTCACAGTAGCCTCAGCTGCATTTCTATGTCTCCTGACATTTCAGAACTGCCTAATTATTAGCACGGATACCATGCCACCGGACAAGTCAGCACATTTGCTGAGAAAGGGGCATTTCTTACACAATAATTCTTTTGCATTTTACTTCAAAGCTCAAGATAATTATTAACCAGGGTCTGTAAGGGGGGGGATTCTTATTGAAGACTTTAATGATTTTTTAAGAACATACTGTACTACATTTATTAAAACATAGTACTATAAATAATATTACAAGAGGCAGTATAACTCAGGTGGCTCTAAAATAAACTAAGTGCAGGGTCTCTGAGATCTATGGTGTATGTTGCTACACCACGCTCAATACATCCTGGGAGTCTTCCATTTCTGTTTCTTTCCCTTTATCCATCAATCGAGGCCCAGTTCCACAGAAACTTAAGTTGTTTGCTTTTGATAGAAGACATGAGGAAGGGTGCCTCTCTGGCTGGGATGGGAAAGACCATTCCATTCGCTTTGATAATGTGTGATTATTACCTTATGAGGAGATTGTTAGAAATGGTGATATTGATGTCTGGTTGATAACCCAGAAAAGGTCGAAAATTAAAATCAGATGGATATAGTTTTAAAGCTCAGCTTGTCATTCAATAACTGTGACTTCAGATAAGGTTACTTTCTCTGAGACTTGATTTCCTCACTATAAGATGAGACCTCAGTGCAGGATGTTCTGAAGATAAATTGAGGCAATATTTATAAACTGCTGAGCAATTTATCTTGCACAAAGTAGGTGATCATTAAGTGGAGGCGATCATAAAAATCAAAAATAAATGCAAAGTGACAAGTACAAAGTGTCTGTTACATCAGCACTAGTCCCATTTTCCAAGTAAATGATTATGGCACACATTTTGAGGGGTCGAATTCTTATTTCCAAAAGAGTGGCATTTCAACTTTCAAACTTAAGTTGACAATAAAAGCAGAGCAAAGCTAGACTTAAAAAAAATAGTGAAATAATTTTTTGGGGGGTGAAACAGGATGTGATAAAAGTTTTTGGTTATTATATGAAAGGTAACTACTGAGAAAAGGCAGGAATATTTCTGGGACCTAAGTAGCAATCTTTCAGCACAGTAATAGTATGTTGCAAACACAAATAAGAGAAGCCATTATAAAAATGGAAAACGATGTTACTTTTCATGTCTAGGGCATGTTTTTAGGGGAACATGTTGGTGTGAGTGATCAGCATGAATATCTGTGATTATATGAGTATGCTGTGATTACCTGACTGATAGTAAGCCTGCTAATGTGGCTGACAAGAGTGGAGAGTGCTAGTGTGGAAAGGTGGAGGATGAAATAACAGTTACCAAGACAATATGTTTTTATCCTGCTGTACATTTCCCACAAAGTCAAATCACGGGTAATGTTGGTCTTTGGAAAAACAGCCAGTGATTTTCTATGCTAATAGTCTGAGCCTCAAGTCTTCAAAATTGTTATCCTGTATATATGCCTCGAAACAGTAGTCAAAATTGTTCCATGAAAAATGAAAAGGGCTTCCGTCGTCAAATAAACTCGGAAATGTTGAGGGATATTTTCCCACTGTGGAGCATCACAATATATATTAGCATATTAAATGTTCGGAGAAGTCCTGCATTATAAATAAGCTAATTAGTTAATGAATAATTTGATGATTTCCTAATTTTAACACTGTATCTTTTTAACAAGGAGTTTTAATAAAAATCCTGTTGAGCTAGCGACCTGGACAGCACATTTTAAAAATCCTGCAATTGGAAATAAAGAAAAAAAAAGAAAAGAATTGATTATATAATATAAAAGAGTGAGCTGTTTTGGGGAGATGGGCATTTACAATTTTATATTTCCTGAAATGTATTTTTTATGTATTCTCAATTGTTGATATTCAGCATTATCTGTGAAGGATCTATTGGAATCTTTTGGTTTTTGATTACGACTGGTTGAAATAATTTTCTTGTACTATAACATTAAGTAAGAGTCAGTTATTTCATAGTTTTATTTTCCACATGAAGGTATCAAAGGTAGATCTTATTGTCTGATGAAATACTTTTCAAGTTTTTTCTGCAGTTTTCAAACCCTGCTGCAGCTTTCTTTTTAACTAAAACTATTTTCTTAATTTGAGCAATTCGCCAGGTTGAAGAAAACTTGTAAGCACTGTTAGTACTTGTCAGGAGTAAATGAGGCTCTAGAGAGTTCTTTGAAATAGGAAACATTTGAACAGAATATCATCTTGCTTTCAGCTGTTTGTATAGATGCAATTTCTGCAATTCTATACCTCACAGCCCTAATTTTTCTTCATCTGTGTCTCAGGCTGCCATCAATAATCCTTCCACTGAAACACGTTTGACAAGAGAGGTAGAGTAGACGCCCTTGCAATATCTTCTGAATGTCACTCAGAGTGATTTGTAGTTGGGTTTATATATTTTAGGAAAAAAATATAAAACTAAATAGAAGATTCAATCCATATGAATCCAGATTGGACAAGGGTGCTGTTAGTAGGATTTTGTAAAATTATCTTTTGATTAGACAGTGGAAATTTTTAAAAACGTGAAAAAATCAGCGACTTTGGATTCCTCCTGTGGACGTATATCTAGAAAAGCAAGTCCTTTTGCAATGTACCTTATTGTTTAAGTGAATTAGCTGTTTTCTGGATCCAATTATATCTACCTTATGTACTATGAGTTCTAATATCTTTCTAAGCTAGAAACTCTGTAGTGCAGTTGTTATCCTGTCTCATAATGTCAATATTGAAATAAAGGTCCTCATCTGTGTGTATATGTTAAGTAAGGAACTGGATTCCTTAATGCTGCCCTTCTGAAATTCAGGGATATCTGGACAAAAGCCTAAAATTGCTTGTTATTAAAAAATTGCATAAGAAAACATAATAACATATTCTTTCAGGACAATGAAAAATATCACATTAATTTTAACTGATTTGGACCTTTCTATTTTCTTAGTGAAAGTTCTTAAAATTCTCTTCTCATTATTTTTGAACAAAAATTTAAAAAATAAATGCATTTAAAGCCATGTGGTATAATTTTCCCTCAATTTATATAGGAGCCTTATATTCATGTTACATTTTCACTATTTGTTAATGAAATAGCATTAGAAATTTAAGGGAAAAAGCATATATATCCTGGACTGTGTTCCCTCAACTCCAATGTATTTGTATCCTGTATGTGTTTAGTTATGCAGTTAAAGAATAACATATGTTAAGTATTGCTTGAAATAAAAAAAAGATGAATTCATAACAACAGCTTTTGACTAAATATATGGGTTAGATGTGTTGAGGCATATGATCTTAGGCTATTACTTTACTTTCTTTAGAGCAAATTGCACTGCTTGAGGAATTTCTGTAAGCTCATAATTATAGTAGATATATGTGTTATACAATTTCACATGAAGATCTAAATTGACTAATTACAAGCGGTTACTTTAAAAATGGTGAAAGTGATTAGGTCTATAGGCCCATTTAACCTGACCTCTAATTTCCCTCTGTTGAATCTGCATTCATTTTATTCCCTTTCATTCAATTCTTCAGGGATCAGAGATTTCCAGCCTGTTGGAAGAAACCACTGTTGAAGTGTGAAAGGCTACCCTGCTCTCTATGTCCATTTAACCTCTGGCCTGCTCTGAAGATCCTGCTAAGTGTCAATCAGGGCTGATTGGACACCTGTGCCCAGGAACAGGACAGAGCAAGTCACCTCTCTCAGGTCATCAAACCATCTCCAGATGGCAAAGAACTTTTGAAGTTATGAACTAACTTGCTTGTGATGCAAATTAGTGACCTGGGGTGAGATGCTTCATTAATGCTTACTCTCCGCCGAGCTGCCAAGGTGTCAGAAGTTAGATTGCTTACTCTCACATTTTTTTCTGTCTGTAATATGCATTAAAAATAATTTATTCTCATAGAGATGGTCCAATCAATTGCATATGGCTAGTTAATAAACTACTAAAGCAGAGATGAAATTAGATTCCATTTAGAAGAAAACAGTATTTAGCTTTTCCCATGGAGATATGTGAAAAAGTTTTAGAAATTCTGTTATCATTGAGGTCTCAGAAGATGCTGAATAAAAATAATGAAAAGGAGAAATATGAATTTCCATCCAGATCACTATTTTTTAATCCAACAAGTGATGAGAAAAATTATGCGAACCCATGTATTTGCCCAGAGTTATGATTGTATTATATTAACCTCAGCTGACAATATCCTATGCTAGCTTTGGCTTAGTTAAAATTCTGCCTCTTGGGTATAAACACACATCTAAAATGGACTCAGTTCATTTCTTTCTTGCTGGGGTCACTTTACTTGTTACTCCCAACTACTGAACTTATTTTATGTGTTTTCTTTTTTCCAATATTACATACTCAATTTTTTGTCACCTGGGAATTTCTCTCTGTGATGGTTTTATTACTCAATTCAAAATTTGTAATTATGATAAACTCTTATAGCTAATAAGATGTCAAGATGAGCTAATAGGGTTTTGCTTCTTCTTTTACTTTATTAATGGGAAAGTCCTGGTTAGAGTGAACATCGTGCAGACATTTGCAAGTAATGTTGGGTCCATGAGGAATGAGTTGTATTTTTCCATAAACTATCCTAGTATAGTAGAGATGCCTGACAGTACACCATGGCTGTAATTCTTGAATCTAAGTTATTCAGGTGAAAAAGGTTATACTCTTAGCAATGTCTGAGAAAGATGTTTCTGAAATTTCATTACTAAAAAGAACAGGTGTTAATAGTAACTGTAAGAAAACGATAAATACATGAGTATCTATTTTATGTTCAATGCCATGTGTATTATTTGTTTAGTTGTATTGCTTTTCAATAAAATACATTATGTCATTTAGTGCCAGAGTTTGTAATCATGGAGTCTATTTTCTATAACACATGAGAGTGTACTCTACTCATATTGACTGAATTAGCTACTGTCAGTGAATATTCATGTCTTGGGGGCTTATTCTTTTATTGTGCTTAAGGTGGACAAAAAAAGAAAGATTTCAGAGAGAAGAGATATGAGTCATTGTGTGAGATTTTGAGAAGTATAAATGCTAGATGATTTTTTTTTCCTGGTTATGAGAAGTGCTTTGAAAGATTAATTTAAGACTAATCCTCTCCAAAAGTTCATGATAGTAGGGACTTGTGGTGGATTCTATAAATAAAAAAATATTTTTGTATAATTATAAAAGTTATCAATTGACAATGCAGAAATTATAAAAATAACTTCAATCCACGGGTGAATTCAGTATGTTATCAGATACATATTTCCTTTTATTTTTCTTGACATAATAAGTATAAATAGGATATTCTCTAATTGTTGTCATAAATGAACTACCAAATTATAATACTGGTACAATTTCTACTATTAATTTGATCAAATAAATACACTGAGTTAATTACAACTACAGGTATGTTTAATTGACAGACATTTAGATATTAAAATATTCTCTATACATGACTTTAATACTTAATTACATATTTTTCTATTTAGGATAGAGGTCTATGAGGGTCAGATTCTTTTGATTTTTAGTGAGATTGGTGACAGTTTGCTATAATTCTGAATTATTATAGCTGAATAAACACTTTTGGTGGAAGCATAGAGATAATAGGAGTTTTTAAAGTTTGAGTTATATACATGTAGAGAGATAATCTGAGTTTTTGTTAACTTTAAATCAATTTAAAGTATATACATTCTGAGGAATTTTCATGAACATAAAATTTTAAGGAAAGATTTAGCTTCATTTAAGATGGAAAAGTGGATTTGTGAGAATGATAAAAACCTATGACACTAAAATAATTATTATGGTAGCTATTGATATGCATTTCATGGCAATGTATTCTAGAACTTTGTTGTAATCTGAAGAAAAAGATGAGGCAATTGTATATGGCAATGTGACTCCATGAGATGCCCTCTAAGGTAGCTTGTATTTTTAAAGGGCATGAAGGAAAGCAAAACAAATAAATCAGAATGAACTTGGAAGAATAGTGCCATGGCCAAGTGGTAACAGAGAGTGGATGAAGATTAAATAAAGAACACGGGCACTTGGGGTTTTGATCAGGAATTGGTTTTCAGTTCCAACTTCCATAGGGCATCTCCTGCATTTTCTAAGGTTCTTATAGTTTGAGGTTTTACGTTTAGGTCTTTGATCCATTTAGAGAAGATTTTTGTCTATGGTGATAGGTAGGAGTCTTGCTTTAATCTTCTACATGTTGTCAGCCAGTTTTCCCAGAACCTTTACTGAATATATTCTCCTCTCCCCAGTGGTTGATGCTGGAGGCTTTGTCGAAGTTAGTCTGTTCTTTCACCTAATCCCTCAGAGTCTACAGATAAAGTGGATATTTTATAGATGAGAAGGCAGAATCTCAGAAAAATCAGTAAATGGCCTCAGGTAATATAATGAGGATATAATAGAAATAAATTAGACTCTGGGCTTATTTGGCCCCAAGCTCATGTTCTTATTTGTGACATTTAAAATTAGATGCATAATTGAAAATTTATTGCTACTGTGCAATGTTTTGCTATATTTTATTTCATATTATGCATCTTTTTAGAGGAATTATTTCTGATTTTTGAAACTTGAATTTACTATAATTTCAGTAACTTTTTTGACATCATTGGTTTAAATAGGTAGCATGGCTCACTGTAGTGTCTTTTACCCAAATTCTTCATGCTTGAGTGCGCTTGTGCTCACTTTATCTCAATCTCTCTTTCATCTCTTTCTTTCTTTTCCAGCTTTATTGAGCTATAATTGACAAATAAAAATTATATACATTTAAGACATACAACATAATTTTAAATATACATATACATTGTAAAAAGATGACCACAGTCAAGCTAACATATCTTTTTTTTTTTTTTTTGAGTTGAACTGGAGTCTCACTCTGTCACCCAGACTGGAGTGCAGTGGCTGCTTCCGGCTACTGCAGCCTCGACCTGCTGGGCTCCGGCGATCTCACCTCAGCTTCTCAAAGTGCGAGATTACTGGTTGAGCCACCGAACCTGGCTTAAGCTAACATATCTATCGCATCACATAGTTGTCAAGTTTTTATTTGGGTAGTGAGAACTTTGAAGATCTATTCTCTTAGCAAATTTCTTTCTTTCTTTCTTTTGAAAGCAGGATTTATGGAGAGGACAGAAAAGATTCCAGCAAATTTCAAATTTTAGGGTGCCCAGCAAATTTCAAGTATACAATACAGTAATATTAACTGTAGTCATCATGTTATGCATTAGGTCTTCAGAATTTATTCATTCTGTGTAACTGAAACTTTAAACCCTTTAACCAGTATCTCTCCATTTCCCACACCTTTCAGCCCCTGGCAACCACCATTCTTCTCTTTCCTTCTATGAATATGACTCTCTTAGATTCAACATTTATGTGAGACTTTGCAATATTCATCTTTCTGTGTCTGGCTTATTTTACTTTGCATAATGCCCTCCAGGTTGCAGATGCTAGAATTTCCTTTTTTTTTTTTTTAAAGTTGAATAATATTTTCTATCCCTTAATGGGATATGATCTATATGTAGCCTATTTTCCTTATCAATTAATTTGTTGTTACATACTCAGATTGATTCTATATCTTGGCCATTGTGCAACAATAGCCTTGGCTATTCTTGGCTGTGCTGCAATAAACACGAGAGTGCAGATATCGCTTTCAGATACTCATAACCTGATTTAAAAAATGACCAATGGTTCTGAATAGACAGTCCTTCAAAGAAGACACAAATAACCAACAGGTATATGAAAAATGCTCTATGTCATTAATGATCAGAAAATCAAAAATATAATGATATATTCCCTAACACCTATCAGAATAACCATTATCAAAAAAGACAAAATACACAAATGTTGGCAAAGGCACGCAGAAAAGATAAGCCTTGCACACTGTTGGTACTGCCATTATGAAAAACCTTATAAAGGTTCTTAAAAAAAATAGAATTACCTTATGATCCAGTAATTTTACTGCTGCATATATATGCAAAGGAGTTGAGCTGTTTCTCTTTATTTTTGGTAAGATGGATTGTGTCTTGAGTAAGTGTTTGAAAAAGGGTACATGGATAATATATTTTAAGTATCTGTATATTTAACAATATCTTTATGTTGTCTTCTCCAACAAATGCTTGATGGAAAGAGATTCCTTAGGAAGTAATCTTCTTCCTACTAGTCCCAAGTGTATAACCACTATTCTATTGTCTTCTTGTCCTTGATATTGTCTAGAAGCCAGAAACTAATCTGATTTCTGTCCCTTACTGATAATCTTTTAATTTTTTTCTTATCTGCCTGATATTTAGATAGCATTTTTTCTGTGTTCTTTCAATTAGAAAATTCCAGTAGAGGGTTGAGTTTTTTTCTTAATTATTTTTTCCCCTGGACTCTGATTTTCACTTGTTTTTTATTCTGGGGAGTTTTCTCCAATTTCATTTTTAGTTATTGGTCTTTTCTTGCTTTATTGTTCACTCCTATATTTAAAAAACTTGCATTTTGATTTATTCTTTGAATCTTCACCAATCTTTGTTTAATCATGAATATTGAAAGGGGCATCAGAAAAACCATAAGTAATTAAAATTTCCAAAAAGACAAGAAAAGTAGACTATAGAAACCATAAATTGGTAAATTTAATGTTGATCACTATTGCTAACCTGAGGATTATTAAAAAATAAACTGATCATTACCAAATAAACTGATATTTGCATTTCCTCGATGATTAGTGATTTCGAGCATTTTTTTCATATTTGAGTTGGCCTTCTGTACATCTTTCTTTGAGCAATGTCTATTCAGGTCTTCTGCCCACATTTAAATCAGATATTTCTTTTTTTTTTCTGAGCTGTTTGAGTATCTTATATATTATCTATATTAACCCTTGTCAGATGCATAGTTTGCAAATACTTTTTTCCTATTCTGGAGGACATCTCTTCACTCTGTTGATTGTTTCCTTTTCTGTGTGAAAGTTTTTTCATTTGAATTAAACTTGATTTTCTTAGAGAACTTTTAGGTTCACAGCAAAATTTAATGAAAAGTACAGAGTGTTCCCACATACTCCCTGCCCCCATATATTATCCCTCCATTATGGACATCCTTCACCACAGTAATATATTTGTTTAGATGGATAAATCTTCATTGACATCCCTATCACCTGAGGTTCATAGTTTACATAGGATTTACTATTGGTATTGTCCATTCTGTGGGATTTGATAAATGTATTCACCATCATAGAATCATGTAGGATAGTTTTACAGCCCTAAAAATCATCCGTGCTCCACATATGCACCCCATCTCCCACCTAACCCCTGGCACCACTGATTTTTTACTGTTTCCCTAGTTTTATATTTTCTGTAATGTCATATGCTTGGAATCATATAACATGTAGCATTTTCATATTGGCTTCTTTCACTTAGTATTATGCATATAAGTTTTCTTCGTGTCTTTTCATGTCTTGAAAGACCATTTTTTGAGTGCTGTAATATTCTATTGTCTGAATGTACCAGTTTATTTATTTAATCACCTACTGGGAAGCATCTTGATTGCTTCCAAGTGTTGGCAATTATGAATAAAGATGCCATAAATATCCATGTGCAGGCTTTTGTGTGGGCATACGTTTTAAATTCCTTTGGATAAATACCAAGGAGCGGAACTGCTAGATCATTGGGTAAAAATATGCTTAGTTTTGTGAGAAACCACCAAACTATCTTCCAAAGTCTGCATCATTTCGCATTCCCATTACCAATGAACGTGAGTTCATGTTTTTATCACATCCTTGCCAGCGTTTGAAGACATGTCAGTATTTGAGATTTGGGTCATTCTAGTAGGAGTGTAATGGTATCTCATTATTGTCATAAGTTTCATTTCCCTGATGACATATGATGTGGAACATCTTTTTATATGCTTATTTGCCATCTATATATCTTATTTGGTGAGATGGTTAAGGTTTATGGCATGTTTTAAAAATTGGGTTATTTGTATTTTTCTTGTTGCATTTTAACAGTTCTTTGTACATTTTGGATAAAAATACCTTTTTTTTCTGATATGTTTTGCAAATAGTGTCTCCCAGTTAGTGGCTATCTTTTTTTTTTTTTGAGTTGGAGTCTTACTCTGTCGCCCAGACTGGAGTGCAGCGGCCGCTCCTGGCCACCGCAGCCTCGACCTGCTGGGCTCCGGCGATCCTTCCGCCTCAGCCTTCCGAGTAGCCGGAATTACAGGCATGCACTACCACGCCCAGTTGATTTTTTAATTTATTGTAGAGATGAGGTCTCGCTGCCCAGGTGGGTCTCGAACCCGCGGGCTCAGGCAATCCACTCACCTCAGCCTCCCAAAGGTGCGGGATTACAGGCTGAACCACCGAGCCCGGCTAGTGGCTATCTTTTCATTTTCTTGACAATATCTTTCATAGAGTGGACATTTTATTTATTTATTTATTTATATTTTTTGCTCCCACCCCCCACCCCCCAGAAATTTTATTGTAATGCAGTCCAGTTTGTCAGCTGTTCTTTATGGATTGTGCCTTTGGTGTTGCAACAACAACAAAATCAATGCCAAACTCAAAGTCATCTACCAGGAATCTACATTTGCTCTTACTAGGAAATTTATAGTTCTGTGTTTTGCATTTAGGTCTGTGATCTACTTAAAGTTAAATTTTGTGAAAAAATGTAAGATTTGTGTGTAATTTCCTATTTTTTGCATGTGACTGTCCGGTTGTTCCAGACTGTTTGTTGAAAGAATAGACTTTTCTCCATCGCGTTGCCTTTACTTTTGTCAAAGATCAGTTATCAAAGCACGTGTATGTGGGTCTTAGGTTTATATAGGTTTTTTTTCTGGACTCTCCATTCTGTTCCATCGACCTATTTATCTTTTCTTTTGCTGATATCACACTGTCTTTATTACTGTAAACTTTATGAATATGTCTTGCAGTCAAGTAGTGTCAGTCCTTTAACTTTGTTTTTCTTTTTCAGTATTGTACTGACTTTCTGGGTCTTTGGACATTCCAGATAATCACTAGATTCAGTTTGTCAATATTTAAACAATAACTTGCTGGGATTTTGATTTAGATTTTATTGAATAAATAGATAAAGTTGAGAAGAACCAACATCACAATATTGAGTCTTCCTATCAATGGACATTTATTTAGTTCTTCCATAAGAGTTTTGTAGTTTTCCTCAAATATATCTATACATATTTTGTTGATATATATCTAAGTATTTTGTTTCCTGGGATGATAATGTAAATGGCATTGGATATTTAATTTCAAATTCTACTTGTTCATTGCCAGTATATAGAAAAGTGACTGATTTTTATATGTTAACTTTGTATCCTGCAACCCTGCTATAATTGCTGATTAGTTCAGGTAATATTTTTGACAGTCTACGGTTTTACATAGAAAATTATGTTATCTCTGAACAGATAGTTTTATTTCTTCTTTCCAACTTGAATAACTTTTATTTCCTTTTCTTGTCTTATTGCATTAGATATGATTCCATTCCATTGTTAAAAGACTGTAAAGAGGGAAAAATCCTTGCCTTATTTCTCATCTTAGCAGAAAAGCTTCCAATTTTTCTCCATTAAGTGTAACATTAGTGTATAATATAGGTGTAGGTGTCATAAGCTTTTACTGTATCTATTAATTTGATTGCATGATTTTTAAAACTTGATGTAATTATATGGAACATATGAATTGATTTTTAAATTTTGAACCAATCTTGCATGCCTGGAATAAATTCCACTTGGTCATGGTGTATACTTATTTTTGGATATGATTTGCTAATATTTTGTTGCATCTGTCTTCATGGGAAATATTTGTCTATAGTTCTTTTTCTTGTAATGTCTTTGTCTAGTTTTGGTATTAAAGTAATATTGGCCTCATAAAATGAGTTAGGCAGTATTTCCTCTGCTTCTACCTTCTGAAAGATATTATAATAAATTGGCATAATTTCTCCTTCTTCCCTCTCCTCCTCCTCCTTTTCCTTCTTCTTGTTCAATAAAGTCTTATTATGTTTCACAGGTTGCTCTTGAACACCTGGCTTCAAGTGATTCTCTAACTCCTGTCTTCTGAGTCATTGAAATTATAGGACTGAAAGGTTATTAATTATTGATTCAATTTATTCAGTAGATTAGTTTATTCAAAGTGTCTTTTCTTCTTGTGTATGTTTTGGCAGATTGTTTCAAAAAATTTGTTGATTTCATCTAGGTTATCAAATTTATGGGCTCAGAGTTTTTTTAATAGTGTTTCTTTGTTTTTCTTTTGATGTCCATGAGATCATAGTGATGTCTCCTCTTTCATTTCTGATAATAGAAAATTTGTTCTCCCTCCCTTCTCCTTTCTCTTTCTTTCTTTCAATCTTTCTTTCTTCCTTTCTTCCTTCGTTTCTTTCTTTCTTTTTCTTTCTTTCTTTCTTTCTTTCTTTCTTTCTTTCTTTCTTTCTTTCTTTCTTTCTTTCTTTCTTTCTTTCTTGTTAGTCTGACTAGAAGTTTATCAATTTATGTATCATTTTACAAGATCCATTTGAATTTTGTTAATTTTTCTATTGATTTTCCATTTTCAATTTTGTTGATTTCTGCTTGTATTTGTATTATTTATCTTATCCTGTTTGCCTGGGACCTAGTTTGCTCTTCTTTTCCTAGTTTTCTAAGGTGAAAGCTTAGATTTTTTTTTTTTAAACTTTCAACTATATACATTCAATACTATGAATTTCCCTCTAAGCACTACTTTTGCTTTATTCCATACATTTTGATAAGTTGTTTGAATTTTTGTTTAGTTCAATGTGCTTCTGTGTTTCTCTTGAGATAGCTTCATTGGCTCATGTGTTATTTAGAATTATGTTTTTAAACCTCTGAGTGTATTGGGATTTTTTATCTATCTTTCTGTTATTTATTGCTTGTTTCTTTCTATTGTAGTTTGAGAACACACATTGTATGATTTCTGTTCCTTAAAATTTTTTATTGCCCAGAATATTGTTTATCTTGCTGAATGTTCTATGTGAGCTTGTGAAAAATATTTATTCTGTTGTTGGATAAGGTGGTCTATAGATGTTCATTATATCAGTTGATTTATGATATTGCTGAATTCAAATATCTCCTTACTGATGTTCTTTCTGCTAGATATGTCCATTTAATGATATATAAAATTTTAGTAGATATAGGTGGCTTTATTCAGTGAGAATTGAATAAAACACTAAATTACTGAATCAAAATAAGGACAAACAACAATTGTACATGTGATTAGACACAGATAACAGCCTAATATTTAATAGCAATAAACATAATCCAAATTTTTAATAAGAACTAGCATAGCAACACTTTACGTGAACCATTGTGTAAGTTTTATTATATGAACCATTGTATAAGTTTTACCAGCATAATTACCACTTAATTATAAGGGCCAGAATTTTGAGCTCCTTTTTAAATATAGGCAATAAATTTAATAGTGTTTATATTAATGTGGTATTAATTCAATTATTTTATAGAAGAGTTGAATCTCAGTAGTCTTTTTATTATTATTTTTTAAAATATTAATTAAACACCTATTAGGACAAGGTAGAATCTTTGAGTTCTTCAATGCTTTAAAGATATGACAAATAGCCAACCCTAAATAAAATTGCTTTCTAGTAGGAGCTACTATAATTTACCCAAAATAGCTGTAGTACCAGACTAATATGTTTTGAGTCTATGAATAGGGATAAAGATATTGAAATTAATATTATCTTTCATATGAAGGAGAATTTACTTCCAACTATCTGAGTCAGAGAATACTTCATCAAAGAGGCAGTATTTTACCTAGCATTAAAAAATTTAAAAATTGGACATGAGAGATGGAAGATAGGATATTCTAGGCAGCATAGTGGAAAGAGAAGATATGTGTTAGAGTCAGAAAAATGTCTTTTTCAATTGTTGGTTTCACTAAGAAGTTGGGAGTCATTATTTGACATATTTTAGAGCCTGTCTAAAATCATAATCATCTAATTCTATCAGTCCACATCATTTTTCATATTTAAAATCAATGAGAATCTTTAAAGGAAAACCCCATAAACTCTGAGTATAATGTAGTGTTTTAAGAAACTGTGTAAAACCCTTTATATCTAAGCTTGATTCAGCAATCATGTTGCTTTCTATTCAGAAAAGCTAGAAACTTCACTATCTTCTTTATAGATAGCAATGATTTATTTTCCATGGTTAAAAATTGCCAAATAGTTTTCTCAATCTTGGAAAGAAATCAAGGTAATTTAAAAAATAATAAAGAATCAAATTTTTGTAGTAAGAATCTCTTTTTTAAGTCTCCTGTATCATTAAGATATAGTTATAGATTTTACTGAAGACCAGAGAAATAATTATTTTCTGCCTTATTAATCCTGCATAGTTATATGTAATAGTGACATAATGATTATGTTAAGGGAGGTTCTCTCAGTTTCATTTTTATATATATAGTTATTTTAATTTTTAACACCTTGACATTTGCATTCCTATAGTATCTTTTTTCTAATCTGGGCTTTTTGTTGTGGATTTTAAATTTTCTTTGTGAACTCTCTCTCTCCTCAATGTTAGATTCTACAAGAAGCAATCATACCTTACACCCACGTTGACTTGGTGAAATATGAATCACAATGATAAAATATGCTAAAAAATGGAGGCCCAGAATTTGTGCTCACTTATAAATTTGAATTTGTGATAGCTTAGAATATATTTTCTCTGCCTTAAATGAGGAGAAGGACGAAGAAAGAGAGTAAAACTCAGTGCTGTCCATGCATGAAATTGGCTTTCATAATTGGCTTTGATTATGCTAAGGTACTAGCTTCACTAAATGTAAGACTGGGATGAGAAGGCTATGCAGTAATTAGTCAGTCACTTTGACTTATTTTGACATAGCTTAGCATTTATTACTGTTTCTCTCATTGCTCTGACCTAAGTCAAAGACCTTTAAATTGAAATATCTTTCATTGCGCCTCTTATAATCCCTCCCACTTTTACCCTTTCATACATTAATTTTTTATTTAAGTGATTCAAAATGTGCAAGCCACCTACTCATCCATGGAAAAGAGACTATTTTTTTAAACTTTAATGAAACATTGAGAAGTAGTCACTATGAAAAAAGGACCCACATTTAAATTAAGAAATGAAAAATAGGCCATTTATGATCAAGGTGAGAGTAAGAACCTCATTTATTGAAAGTTTGGGTAGATATAATTTATTCTTATTATACTTTAGGGTTGTGAGGTATATGGGAGAGTTCATTACATAAGTAAATTACATGCAGGTGAGGTTTGAGCTTCTAGCAAGTCCTCTCTCCCCCCAATAGTGGACTTGGTACCCAGTGTGTGGCCGTGTGCCCCTTATCTCTCCTTCCTTCCTCCCTCCGTTAGCAGTGTCCTGCATCTGTTGTTCTCACCTTTGTGCTTGTGTGATGGTGATCAGGACCTGCTTATAAGTGAGAACATGAGGTATTCATTTTTTTTTGTTTCTGTGATAAGTTCACTTAGAATGATGGTCTCCAGCTGCATCCATGTTGCTACAAAGGACATGATTTTACTTCTTTATGGCTGGGTAATATTCCATTATGTATATGTACTACATTTTCTTTATCCACTCCACTTTTGATGAGCATCTGAGTTTGTTCCATGTTTTTATTATTGTGAATGGTGATGCAATTAACATATGTATGCAGGTGTCTTTTTGGTAGAATGATTTATATTCCTTTGGGTGTATTTCCAGAATTGGAATTGTGGGATTGTATGGTAGCTCAATTTTTAGTTCTTTGAGAAAATGCCACACCATTTTCCACAAAGGTTGAACTAACTTGCATTCCTAAAAACAATGTAGAAACATTCCCTTTTCTTCAAGGTCTCACTAACATACGTTGTTTTTTGACTTTTTAATGATAGTCATCCTTACTGGTATTATATTTAATTGAAGCTTTGACTTACATTTTTCCGATGATTAGAAAAGCTGAGGAATTTTTCATATGTTTCCTGGCTGTTTTTCGAATGACTTTTTTGTGAAGGAATGTCCGTTGATGTCTTTTCCCTACTTTTTAATGAGGTTGTTTGACTTCCTTGTAGATCTTGCATGAATGTCTTTGTTGGAGTCACAGATGGCAGATAGTTTCTTCACTTTGTGGGTTTGTTGCTTTACTCTCATGATGATTTCTTTTACTGTGCAAAATTTTTTTATTTTGATAAGGTCCCACCTGTCAATCTTAGCTTTTACTGCATTTGCTTTTGAGGACATGGTCATGAATTGTTTGCCTACTCTGATATCCAGGATGTTTCCTAAGTTTTCTTCTAAAATTCTTTTTTTTTTTTTTGAGTTGGAGTCTCACTCTGTCACCCAGACTGTAGTGCAGTGGCTGCTCCCGGCCACCACAGCCTCGATCTGCTGGATTCCGGCTATCCTTCCACCTCAGCCTTCCAAGTAGCTGGAACTACAGGCGCGCGCTACCACGCCTGGCTCATCTTAATTTGTTGTAGAGATGAGGCCTCGCCAACTTGCCCAGGCAGGTCTCAAACCTGTGGGCTCTGGCAATCCACTCACCTCAGCCTCCCAAAGGCGCAGGATTACAGGCTGAGCCACCGAACCCAGCTCTTCTAAAATTCTTATAGTTTAAGGTTTCACATTTAGGTTCTTGATCCATTTTGTGTTAATTTGTGTATATGATGATATGTAGAGATCAAGTTTCATTTCTCTGCATATGGTTAGACAGTTTCCTAGCACCATTTGCTAAATATGGGTTCCTTATCCCAGTGTTTGTTTTTGTTGGCTTTGTTGAAGTTGAGTTGGTTGAAGGTCTGTGATTTTATTTCCAGATTCTCTGTCCTGTTCCATTGGTTTAAGTGTGTATTCCTGTTCCAGTACCATACTGTCTGGGTTACTGTGACTTTGTGGTAAAGTTTGAAGTCTAGAAGTGTGATGCCTCCAGCTTTATTCCTTTTGTCAATATTGTTTTAGCTATCCATGCTCTTTTTTGCTTTCATATGAGTTTCTGTGGTCTTTTCCAGGTCTGTGAACTTGATAAGAGTTTTCTTGAATCTGTAGATTGCCTTGGGTAGAATGGACGTCTTGATGATATTGATTTTTCCAATCCATGAACATAGGATGTTTTTCCATTTGTTTGTGTTATCCTTTATTTCCTTTTTTTTTGTTTTTTGCTTTTTTTTGTTTGGTTTGGTTTTTTTTTTTTTTTTTTGAGTTGGAGTCTCACTCTGTTGCCCAGACTGGAGTG
>NW_007218393.1:162486-168061 GCF_000164805.1 Carlito syrichta | reverse complement strand
GTCTCGAACCCGCGGGCTCAGGCAATCCACTCACTTCAGCCTCCCAAAGGTGCAGGATTACAGACTGGGCCACCAAGTCCGGCTTCCTTTATTTCCTTGAGCAGTGTTTTATAGTACTCATTGCAAAGGTCTTTCACCTCTTTGGTAACGTGGATGGTGTGGTATTTTATTTTTGTGGCTATTGTAAATGGGATTGTATTTTTTTATTTGGTTCTCAGTCACCTTGCTGTTGGTGTCTAGAAATTCAACTTTTTTTTGCACACTGCTTTTGTATCTTGAGACCTTATCAGTGTTGTTTAGCATAGCAAGGAGGTTTTTGACAAACCCTCCAGGGTGTTCTAGGTATAGAATCACATAAACCAAGAGGGGTAACTTAACTTCCTCTTTTCCTATTTGGATACCTCTGATTTCTTTCTCCTGCCTGATTGTTCTGGCTAGGACTTGGCTTCTGTCCATTAAATATGATGTTGACTATACATTTGTCATAAATGGCTCTTATTATTTTGAGGAATGTTATTCCAATGCCTAGGTGTTAGAGGGTTTTTATCAAGAAGAAATGTTGGAATTCTTTTTCTGCATCTAATGAAGTAATCATGTGGTTCTTGGTTTTATACTGTGTATGCAATGGACTACATTTAATGGTTTTTGTATGTTGAACCAATCATGCATCCTGGGAAAAAAACCTACCTGGTCATGATGAATGATCCTTGAAGTGTACTGTTGGACTTGATCTGCCGGAATATTTTTGAGAATTTTTGTGTCTATATTGGTCAGAGAAATTGGGTCTTTGTAATTTTGTTGGGTCTTTGTAATTTTGTTGGGTCTTTGTAATTTTGGAGCATCAGCTTCATAGAATGAATTAGAAAGGATTCCTTCCTTCTCAATTGCCTGGAATACTTTCAATAGGATTAGTATCAACTCTTCCCTGTATGTCTTGTAAAATTTGGTTAAAAAGCCATCTGACCCAGGGCTTTTTTTGGTGGGAAAGTTTCTGATAACTGAGTTGATTTCATAGATTGTTATTGGTTCATTTAGAGTTTCAGTTTCTTCCTGTTTCTATATTGGGAGGCTATGTGATACAAACAATTCTTCCATTTCTCTAGATTTCCTGGTTATCTGAATATAGATGTTTGAAGTAATCTCTGATAATCTTTCCTATTTTTTTCAGGGTCAGTTGGGATATCACCTTTTTCATTTCTAATTGTGTTTATACAAATATTTTTGTTTTCACCTTGTACAGGGGTCATGCTACCCTTCTCTGTATCATTCCAATTTTAGTGTACATGCTACTGAAGCAAGAACTCACTCTCTGCCATCTTTCTTTTGTTTGTTGTTTTTGGTCAATTTGGATCAGGGTCTATCAATCTTATTTATCCTTTCAGAAACCAGCTTTTTGTCTCATTGCTCCATTCTATATTATTTTTGACTTCTATTTCATTCAACCATGACTTTATTTTTATAATTTCAAATTTCTGCTAATTATAGGATTGGATTTCTCTTGACTTTCTAACTTCTTCAGGTAGGATGTTAGACTGTTTACTTGAGACCCATTTATTTTCTTGATATGTGCATGCAATGTTATAAACTTCCCCCTCACCACTTTTTTTTATTGTATTCCAGAGTTTTTGGTGTGTTGTGGTTGTTTTCATGAATCTTTTAATACTTGCTTTGATTTCTGTTAGTCCAAAAGCCATTCAGAAGCATATTGTTTAATTTCCAAGTATTTAGGTATTTTGAGGGGTTGTGTTGATAATATTTATTTTTCTTCCACTGTGGTCTGAGAAGATGCTTGTTATGACTTTGGCCTTTTGAAATGAGTTCACTCTTGATTTATGCCTGAGTATGTGGTTGATCTTGGAGTATGTTCTGTGTGTTGAAGAAAATAATGTATAAACTGAGTACCACATACCACATGTTCTTACTCATAAGTGGGCCTTGAACAATTATCATAATACTATAAGAAAGAGATTGGCCGTAGTGGGAAACTGCCAGGGAAGGGAGGGGGTCATACTTCATCAATAAAGGTAACTAATCTCAAACCAGGTGATATAGGGAGCAAAGGGAGGCCCAACTTTACCTACACAATAACCATTTGTATACCTAATCCTGAATTGTACCCCACAACTTTAAAATAAAAAAAAAAACAAGAAAAAATTTTAAAGCAGAATTTATTGAGAGTACAGAAAAGCTCCCACAGTGGGAGGAGACCTGAGGGGATTGTCCCTAAAAAAATTTAAAAAAGAAAATAATGTATAATCTGTTGTTGTTTGATGAAGTGTTCTGTAGATGTCTATTAGGTCCAATTGGTTGAGTGTTGAGTTAAAGTTATGGATTTCCTTATTAGTTTATTTTCTCGATGGTCTTTCTATGGTTGTTAAAGGATATTAAAGACTCTGACTATGATTGTATGGCTGTTTGTCCTCTCTTAGTTTAATTAGCAATTGTTGTATAAATCTGGGTTTTTTTATATTGAGTGTGTATATATTCAAGACAGATACTTCTTGTTGGCATATTGAGCTTTTTATCATTATACAGTGTCCTTCATTATCCTTTTATACTTTTATTGGTTTAAAGTGTTTTGTCTTACATGAGAATGCTACCTTTGCTCTTTTTTGTTTTCCATTTAATTGGAAGATCTTTCTCCAGCCCTTTATCTTGAAACTGTGTGTATCCTTTGAAGTAAGATGGGTTTTCTAAAAGCAGCAGAAGGATGAATCTTATTCTTTATCCATTTGCTCATCTGTCCCTTTGGAGTGGCATGCTCAGAAAATTCATGTTTCCGTTAGAGGGTGCTTTGCTTTTTTGTTTTGTTGCTAATCTGTATGGTCTGTTAACTCCATGCTTGTCTGTGTTTTTGCGATGGGTGGAATAATTGTTTTATTTCTGTATTTAGAACTTAAACATTTTCTGAAGCTGGTCTGGATGTGGTCTTTTTTCTTTGGGATTGGATGACTGGGAGGGATTTTAATTCTCCTTCATTAATGAAAGTTAGCTTGGCAGTGTAGAAAATTCTTGGCCGGAAGTGGTTTACTTTGAGAACTTTAAAGGTGGGACCCCAGTCTCTTCTAGCTTGTAGAGTTTCTGCCGAGGAGGTAGCTACAATTCTGTTGTATCTTTCCCAATTGGTGGTCTGTGCCTTTTCTTTAGTTGCTTTTAGGACTGTTTTTCTAGCACGCTTACCTTGTGGAGACATGTTATTATTTGTTCAGGATAGTATTTTATGCAAGTTCTCGCAGGAATTCTCTGTATCTGTTGTATCTACATGGTCACCTCTCTGGTGAAATAGGGGAAACTTTCTTGGATGACCTCTTGGAAGACTTGTTTCAGGGTATTTTCAGTTTCCTCTTCTATCTCAGGGTTGCCAGTCAGTCATAGATTTGGTCTCTTTACAAAGTCCCAAATCTTTCTTAGGCTATGCTAATTTTTCTTGAGCCTTTTCTCCTTGTTTTCGTTGGACTGGATAGTTCAACAGTTTAAGCCTCAAGCTCTAGATTATTTTCCTTTGCCTGCTCAATTCTACTACTCAGACTTTTCATTGTGCTTTGAAATTCCAGGAAAGAATTCTTCAGATTGGAGTTCAGATTGGACCTTTTTTATATTGGTCAACTCATCTTTTATTCTCTGCACTGCTTTCATTGCCTTGGTTATCTGTGCTTCCATCTTCTCATGACTTTTCTTGACTGTCTTCATCCATAGCCCGAATTCTACATCTGTCATCAGAGATAGATCATTCTGAATGGATTCCATTGCTTGGATTCTGGGAGATCCTTTTGTGGTTGATGACTTACTCAATGCTATGGGGGTTGCTTTTTAAAAAAAAGTTTTTCCTCATCTGTGAGGAGAAACTCTTCTGTTTTCATTTTATTTTATTCTTTTGCTATTCTTTAGTTAGATAAGGTTGCTAGTTGGGGATGGCCTTTTGTGAGATTTATTTTTTATTTTTATTTTTTACTTACAGGATGTTCCCCTGTTGTGTTGCATTCCTCCTTTCCCTGAGGGTGGTGATCTGTGAGGGTCCAACCACTTTAGGTCCTGCTGCTCTTCTGGGCCTAGTTACCCTATTAGTTTGCCACTATTTGGCTGATGTTGGAAGATGCCTGCAAGGTATCCAATGTTGTGAAGGTGCAAGGATTGAATTCTAAGGTGAGTTGGTCACTGACATCGCTGGTGGACTTTCTGGAGAACATCTCTGATACCTAAGACTATGGACTAGTCTGCAAGATGTATGGTGGCATAGGCTTTGTTCTTATCTTCTTCTCAAGGGCTATATTATTGTCTGATGTAGTAATGGGCTGTGCCAATTGGTCTTCAGTCAGAAAGTGATGCTTGGAGGAGATTGCCAGCTGTAATTGTCCTGCGGGCTTTTTTGCTTGATCTCTTTTTCCCCAATGAAATGCACAGATGCTTAGGTGATGGGTGGGGGTATGGGAACACCCACAGTTTCTCTGTCCTTGGAATTTTGGGGGCGGTGGAAGGACAACGTTGGTTGGGTAGTCCTATGTCAGACTGGACCATGCTTCAGCTTCTCCCATCCCACAGGCATGATTGGTTTCCCCAGTGGGAAATGGGTCCCCTAGCCACTGTGGCCATGTTGTGGGAATGGCTGAACCTTTTCTGTCATACAAGAGTTCACACAGGGAAAGAGGGTTTGCCAGAATGACAAGTCCCACCCTCTGCCATCCCTAGTTCCCCTTCCCTTGCCTAAGGCTGTCTGCATTCAGAACTCAAAATTTCTTTCTGTAGGCAGGAATGGATGATCTGCACCACTATCCCAAGCTGTAAGCACATCAGTGGAAATGGGGAGGAGGAATGGGGTTCCTGGCTGCTGTGGCAACACTGCAGGAATGGCAGAGCTGTCTGTTGCCCAGAAGCATTCATGCAGGAAGAGAGGGGTTACAAGGGCAGTAGGGGTCCTCCTGGCTTCCTTTTCCTCACTTGGAGTTTGATCGCGCTCAGAGCTCACAAGTTCTTTCAGCAACAGGATCTCTTGCTGCCGCTTGCCGCAAGGAAGAGCTGCCTGCAGTGGTGGAAACTGCCCTTGGGACGAGTGAAGGTGACTGGGCCGAGGTTTTTTTCTTGGCCTGAAAGTTGACCACTGAGTGCTGCCTGCAGGGAGTAAGTTCAGAGCTGGCATGGGTTCCCAGTTCCATGTGGACTCTGGCAGCTGTGCCATATCCAGGCCATTACTTGTGTGGGACTGGAGTCCCATAAGGCTGGAGGAAACCCTCCCAGTCTGTAGCAGTAGCAAGTGCTGAGTCCTAATTTCCAGGACTCCCATTTCTCACACCGAGAGGCTGCTCTCTGTTTCCAGCTGGAGCCAGGTGGGCTTCCTGGCTCCAAAGTCAGCTGACTGTTCTCTCTCTTTCCAACTCTCTGTGTGTCCAAATGGTTCTCTGTGGTTGTGAGGTGTGTTCTCCACCTCAACCTGCTCTGGCTGCTGGGATGCCTTCAACTGCTGGGTGGGTCTTCCTGTTGGTTTGCTCTGTGAGAGAGTGCCAGTTGGCTGGTTCTAGGTGGCCATCTTGAGTCCTCGCCATATAATTTTTTGTTAAACTCATGGGGGGGGGGGGGGGGT
>NW_007218393.1:99636-162466 GCF_000164805.1 Carlito syrichta | reverse complement strand
GATTAAGCAAAACTAAAGGGAAATAGAAATTCTGAAAGGAAAACAGACTTTTCTAATATAAATGACCATTTTCTCTCAGTTTCTCTCATAAGGCATGTAGGTTTGCAGTAGGTTGGTTTTAAGAAATAATCATTACAGATGAGGTTCAACTTATAGTCATTCTAAAGTAACTTTTTTTATTGACTTCTTTTGCTTAGCATAATATTTATTTTTATATAATATATATTTATTTTAAAGATGTGGGGTACAATTCAGGATTAGGTACACAAATGCACATCCTAGAGGTGAAGTTTGGGCCTAGAGGTGAAGTTTGGATGTATCATCTGTAGTGCACTCAAACGTTTTCCCCCCTCAATGGTTTAATGTTGGACTTACAAAATCAGAATCTCTTGAAATTAGGGCAGAGAATTTCACATGATCATCAGTTTGTTAAAAATCTCAAAATTCTAAACAACGCTAGTTTAAATGAATTACTTTTTCTCAAGGACTAAAATCCCATTGACATTATTCTACACAGGAAACTGAGATCTTTTATATTTTGTGCTTAATTCCTGAATGCTTTTATATACTGAAAAAACAGAAATTTGATCAGATTTTTGTGTGTGTGAAAATCAATTAGATGTATACATTCAAGCTGTTATATATTCCTTTTTCCTCAAAACCTGTAGCCATGAAAATAATTTGTAACCATGGAAAACCAAGTGAACCTAGCAGGGTTCAACATAAGATCAATATTGCGGAGAACCAGAGAAGAAATAGAAAAGTTACAATGTGAGTGGGCTCTCATCTCTTGATTCAATACAGAGAGCGGCAGCCAGGAGTGTAATACCTTTAGAGTGAAGAGGACTAAAATTTCTCCACTCAGGAAGGAAGGAAGGAAAGGAACAGAGGAGAAGTAGGTTTACTGTTTTAAATTAGTGACTTGGATAAAAATTTCTTGTGGGTAAGGGAAATTCAAACAAAACAAACTTCATTTCAGATCATTGCGTGTGGTTACAACGTTTAGCAAGGGGTTTGTCCAGTTGAGAAGATTAAAGTAGGTATCACTTTAGGATGAAGAAGTTAAAAAAATAATTTCAATGTTAGATGATGGAATCTGTGATATTCTCAGATTTAACCAGAAGACAGAAGTTGTCAGATATCATTATAAGACCTGGTTTCACACTTGAGATCAGAGGCTTGGAAGAAGCAATTGCAAAGTTATTTGAGAGGAAGGGGTGATACAGAGGAAAAAGAGATAATGGTGAATAGATTACTGAGAATGCATTAAAATTCTCCTACAATAACCCAAACTATATGAAGATATCAAATACTGAGGTGAGATCAGAATTAAATCTTAAACTTGTTCCATGTGGAATTAATTTTATGGAGTAGCCTGACAAAAACTTTGAAGTTTGCAATGAGATTTTAAAAAAATTCTATTTAAAAAAGTAGGAAATTAGAAAACAAAACTGATAGAAATGAAACAAAGTAGATACACAGTAAAAAGGACAAACTAGAAATCTTGGAAATTCAAAATGAAACATTAAAATATTAATTTAAAAATATAATAGATGAGCTGGGCTCGGTGGCTCAGCCTGTCATCCCGCGCCTTTGGGAGGCTGAGGTGAGTGGATTGCCTGAGCCCGCGGGTTCGAGACCCGCCTGGGCAGCGAGACCTCATCTCTACAATAAATGAAAGAATCAGCCAGGCGTGGTAGCGCATGCCTGTAATTCCAGCTACTCGGAAGGCTGAGGCAGAAGGATCGCCGGAGTCCAGCAGGTCGAGGCTGCGGTGGCCAGGAGTGGCCACTGCACTCCAGTCTGGGTGACAGAGTGAGACTCCAACTCAAAAAAAAAAAATTTATCTATCTATCTATCTATCTATCTATCTATCTATCTATCTATCTATATATATATATACACGCGCGCGCACACACACACACACACACACACACACACACACATATATATAATAGATGGGATAAACCCCCAAATGATTGTGGTACAAAAAAGAATACTAATTGGAAAGAGGTACTGTAGAAAATCTTCACTAAGGAGAGAAATGAGGAGTTAAAGGTTTGGAAAAATATTATAAAGACACCTGTCATATTAGATTAAAGCTTGCTGTAATGACCTTATTTTAGCTGCATTACTTCCTTAAGATCTTTTTAGCTAAATACAATCATATTTTGAGGTTCTAGGAATTTGGACACCAACTATACGAATTTCAGGGGAATACAGTCCAGCCAAAACCAACATGGAAAATATTTAAAATGCTGTTAGGATGAAAAGAAATGAAAATTCCAATGCTCCAGTGCTCATCAGAAATGTAAATTTGCAAAACCATGTTGAAGAACAATTTGATAATAAAAAAAGTAAATTTAAAGATATATTTGTCTTTCACCCAACAATTCTACTTTTAGAGGCACTTTAAAAGGTTTTTAGAGGCACTTTTGTGCATGGTTACAAGTTGATTATGTACAAGAATGTACATTGTAATATATGGATATTTTCATAGTGTAATGGTTAACACTCTGGACTCTGATATATAGATATACTACGTCACTCAAATGAAGTAGGACTATATAAAATCATAATGCTAAATGAAAAGATAAGCTGCAGAGCTGTACACATATTATGATATCCATATCAAAACATTTAAAGCAAATAACATTAAATATTGATATGTCTATAAATACGTAGAATAGTTCAAAAATCTGTATGCTTTTGTAAATACTAAGTTTGGAATGTTATTTACACCTTGTGATAAAGGAGGTGAGGAAACATCCATCATAGATGGATACCCAGGTGTGGTAGGCAGAACAATGGGCTCCCAAATATCAAATCTCTCCATTCTAATCCCTCAAAGCTGTGAATATGTCATGTTACATGGGAAAAGGAAATTAGGTTTGAAAAGGAAATTAAGTTTGCTAGTCAACTGACCTTAGGTTTGAAAGATTATCCTAGAGTTTCTGAGTGGGCCCAACATACTCACAAAGGTTCTTAAAAGTGAAGAGGGAGACAGAAGAGTCAGTATTAGAGTGATACAATGTGAAAAGACTTGATCAGCCATTGCTGGATTTGAAAATGGAAGGAAGCCGTGAGCTAAGGATTGCACGCAGCATCTCGAAGCTGGAAAAACAAGAAAATGGATTATCCTCTAGAATCTCCAGAAGCAATAACGCCTTTCCAAGAGAACCTTGTCTGACTTCTAGGTCGTTTTGAAACATGAGTTTTTGATAATGAGTTATAGAAATAATAGAAAACTAATACTCCGAGGAATTAATTTGTTTCTGTAATAATTCTATTACTTCAAAAATTAAAACTACAATTTATAAACCTTGTGTTTTATTTTCTATTATGTCAATTTGCACAATGTTATTTTCTTATTAATCTCCAATTTAAAGGCACTTCATAGGGACAGCTAGAAATTGGATTAAGATAACCAGCTGCCCTGTGGAACATTCAGTGCCTGGGGTGTTTGGAATCTTGTGAATACCTTGAATAATGTCCAGAAAAGTAGCAGCTATTATTGTGACCATATCCTTATATTGTTAAATGTTCAATGACACAGCTTGCTTTGATCTTTGAAGGATCAACATTTTCCTTAATGTGGTAAATTATAATTTTGTTTAGCACATTTCTATAATTGCTTTTGATCACAAAACATTCATCACAAGGAGCAGATTTGATAATGCTATTAAATTTTGTTTAGAAGCATGGGTGGTTTTCTCAAAGAAGAAAAAAAGACTTAGAAAATGTTCACAAATAGACTCTTTCTGCTGCAACTAGTGTCTTCATGAATGCCAGATGTTGCCAATCGTCCACCACATGAGACTTAGTCCCTAAAATCTGACTTCTAGTTATGCTTTGTTTCTGATAATGCTTTATTCTTGATACCACTTTCTTTCTCTTCCTTCAACTCTCTACTATCCAAGCCTTCCAGTTGAATAATTTTTGACACATTTTGACTTTGATACAAACAATTGGCAGTTTATCACCCTCTTCCACGATTATCTTTCATGTAACCAAATGTATTTTAAATTGCTTTTAGGATCTTTTTACAAGAGTCATCCCAATGTCCTCTTGTTATGAACCCTGTTAACCTTAAACATTTGCTTGACATCTGGCTTTCTTTAAAAGTCTCTCAGGATTCACTTCTTAATCCTTTTCCTTTTGTTATGAGTATAAATCTCCGAGCCTTCATATTATAATATTCAGTGGATGCTTTATCTGATCTTGTTGAGGATGCAGGCAATTTTTTTCCAATCAGGAAAAAAGGCACAATGAAATTCAATAACTTTCTCCTTACGGAGAGATTGTTTTGTTCTGTTCTATCAGACAATAAAAAGAAGAAAACTTAAAAAAAAAATCACTCCTAATATTTTTCTAATTTCACTCAGAGTGTCTTGGAGAATGGGGAAAATACTTTTAAAGAAAATTGTTGAGAAACATTATTTGGTAAGTGCTCTAACATGAAATTAAGACAATGACTTCCTTTATTTAAGGCAAATTTCTGTAGAGCATAAATAATGCTATGAAGTTTCCACACCCTCCCTTCCACTCTCCCACCTCCTCTTCTGCTCTCTCCTTTCCTTCCCCGTTTCTCTCTTCCTTATTTCCTTTCCTCTTTTTCTTTCCTTCCCCCGCCTCCATCCCTGCCTTTTTTCTTTCTTTTTCCTTCCTTTTTCCCTTTTCACCAATGCCCCTTATTTCTTAAGTCTCTTTATAAGTCTAAAGATTTTTCTGTCTCCCATTCTTTTGCTGACTCCACTCACGTGCCTTTTCTCAGAACACTAATATTATCTGTTTCCAAGACATTTCTATAGAAACAACACTGGTTGAGACCCTAAGTAATGCAGAGGTACAGTGAAAGTGGTTTATGTTATCCCTAAATTAAGATACAATACAGTTGTTGATTGGCTACCTCTACTACCTGTCAAGGAACTTTCTATCTCCTCTGTCAAGAAGCATAGGGTAAAGTCCTCGTCTTCACAGTGGTGGTGGTGGTGGTGGTGTTTGAAGGCCAAGAGGGGAAGCTTCAGGTAGCTTATCTAGGATAGTGGGGGAAACAGAGGATGCGTCCTCATCTCCCCAGGAATCTTTTGATTTAGTCTTCCATATAAAGCTAACACAAGATCAGCAACTAATTGGTAGATTCCTGGAATAATTGTCCTTGTTCTGGGAGTCCCAGGCAGTGTCCAGGACCTAGAATTGTCTCTGATGTTATTTAAGGCTGAAGGACAAGTACTAGTAAGTGGGGCCAAATGACAACTAGACCAGGGCAGCCAGATCCCAGATCTTCAGGGCAGCTGGCTCCCAACCTTATAGCAATACAATCCTGAAGTTTACTTAATTTGATTTTTTGGACCTTATGTATCCCTTCATGGTAGAATTTTATTGTGTGTTTTCTATTATCCTTCTTGGTTTATATTATTCTTCTTGCTCACCTAATGGTTAAATGACTGAATTAACTTTAGTATTATGTGATCATGCCCGTCTTTGCTTTTAACCTTATGTAGTTCTCTAGTGGTTTCTACATTTTGGTTCCAAGGGTCTCCAACTATTCTCACTTATTCCTATGATCTATCATTTCCTTACTCCAGTTATCCTCTCTAACCAATGAAAGCCGATAATTACCACTATTTTTGTATGAATAATTTCAGTGCTTCCTGTATTTATCCAACTTATATTTTTGAGTTAAGTACATACATATCTTTTAATCTCATATTTTTGTTTAATCATTTAGACTATTCTACTTTATAGCTTTCTGTCTTAGTCACAAAAGTTACATCTTCTTATATGTTGTCCAAAGGATTGCCCAAATGTTCCTGTAATAAATCAATTAGCAGTATAACCGTCCTCTGAAACTCTCAGGTGATGTTTTCTTTTTCTAGTGCGATATTTTAAAATTTTTTTCCTTTTATTTTCTTCTGTTTACCTATCTTTAGGTGAGGAGAAAGTCTATTCCAATCCAGTGTTTACTGGCAAATAAGGTATGGAATTTGTTCATTGCTTTCGTAGTGCCACTTGGCTTCTGAAAAATTTGTCTTCTCAGACTATCAGGTTCAAGATGATGTGATTGTTTTTAGTGCCAATATTTCAGATTTTTATTTAGTATACCTTTTAGCTAAACTGAGATGAAACTGCTTTGACTTTGTTTTCATTTTTAACTTTGAAAAAGTTGTTTGAAAACAATTAAAATTATTGTTTTAATTTTTCTATTTATTTATTGTTTGTTTTTATTCAGGCCTAACACACGTAAAATTCCGAACTTTAAGTTTACACATGTATACACTCATATAACTAACATTTAGAGCACAGCATAAAACTCCCTTAACCATTTTCCTAATCAATAACATCCCCTCTTTTCTGCAGAAACAGCCAGTTTTGACATCTATTCATCATCAATTAATTTTGCCATTCTTGAACTTCCTATAAACAGATTCATGTATTATGACTCCTATTGTATCTGACTTATTGCATGTAGTGACGGTTTTTGTTTTAAATTTGTGTGTAGTATCCCATGTCTTACATGTACAATTTATGTTTTCAGTTTACTATTGACAGTTATCTTTTCTGTTTATGACATTTGATTATAATAAGTAAGGAAGTTATGCACATTCTTGAACATGTCTTTTGATGTACGAATGCACTGGTTTTTCTTAGATATACAGCTAAGAGTGGAATGGTTAGGTCATAAGATAACATATGTTTAGTTTTAATCAATACTAGAAATGTTCCTAAGTAGTTTTATCAATTTGCCCTCCAACTCGCAACATATGAAAATTTCAGTTGCTCTGTATTTTTACCAATACACACCATCACATGTACCACTTTATGAATTGTGCCAATTAAAAAATTACAGTTCTCTTTTTTAATGATTTGTAGGACTTCTTTATGTTTTCTTGATGTGAGCCCTTTTGTGAGTTTTCTTTCTCTCTGTAGCTTGCATTTTACTCTTAATTATGTTTTAGAGGGCCAGAATATCTTAACTTTAGTACAGCAATTTCTCAATTAAAAAAAAATCAGTGCTTTCTGTGTTCTGTTTAAAAAGCCTTGCCTAGCACAATGTTATGAAGATATTTTCCTATTTTTTTCTAGAAAACGTATTGTTTTACATTTAGGTCTTTGATCCATATCAAATTAATTTTTGTGTATGGTGTGAAGTAGCCATAGTTTATTCTTTCCCATTTATTTGTCCAGTTGTTCCAACACAATTTATTGAAAAGATCATCCTTCCTGTATTAAAATGTACAGGTACCTTGAAAAATCAGTGAACCAATTAATGTATGAATCTATTTCTAGATTTTAGTCTGTTTCTTTGGTGTATTTGTATATTCTGTCGACAATATCACACTACTTAATTACAGTCATTTAAAAAAATTTCTTATTTCAAAGATGTGGGGTACAGCTCAGGGTTAGACATGCAAATGTTCATTATGCCGGTACCTTTGTTGGTGAGATGTGTCCCCCTCTCCCCCGGCAGTTTCCCACTACTACCAATCTTTTTCTTATAGAACTGCAGTCATTTAAAGTAAGTCTTAAAATTTGGTAGTGTAAGAATTCAGATTCTGTTGTTTTCAAGATTCTTTTGGCTATTTTAAGTCCTTTTAGTTTTTATATAACTTTCAGAAGCAACTTGTCATTTCTGTCTCACACAGCAAACATGTTGGTATTTTGATTAGGATTGCATTGACATTGTAGATCTGTTTGAAGATAATTGACTTTTTTTTTTTTTTTGAGTTGGAATCTCACTCTGTTGCCCAGACTGGAGTGCAGTGGCATGCTGTCGGCCACCGCAGCCTCGACCTGCTAGGCTATGGCGATCCTTCCACCTCAGTCTTCCAAGTAGCTGGAACCACAGGCGCACGCTACCACACCTGGCTAATGTTTGATTTATTGTAGAGATGAGGTCTTACTATATTGCTCAGATGGATCTCCAACCCGTGGACTCAGGCAATCCGCTCACCTCGGCTTCCCAAAGTGCTGGGATAACAGGCTGAGCCACCGAGCCTGGCCGAGAACTGACATTTTAATAACATCTCATAGTTTTATCCACAAATACAGCATATCTCTGCATTTTTAAGTCTTCTTTAATTTCTTTCTGTTATGTTTTATTGTTTTCATTGTAGAGATCTCATACAGATTTTGTTGGATTTATTCTATATATTTGATATTTTTTGATGTGTAAACATTGTTCTTTTTAAATTATATTTTCCAATTGTTGCTAGTTTGTAACAATGTATTTTGTATGTTTACTTAGTATTCACAGACTTATTTACTGTAGCTAATTATTAGTTTATTTATTCATCTCAATTGTAGATTTTTTTATTTTATGTACACAATCATATTTCTTCCTTTTTTATTTTTAATTCTTTATGTTTTTTGTATTATTGAAAGTCTATTATTAAATAGAAAGAGAATGGATATCCTTATGAAGTTTCTTAACTAAATGGAAAAGTGTTAAACTAGTTTATCATTAAGAAATATGCTAACTGTAGAATTCTTATGACTAACTTTATTAGATTTAGATAGTTTTCTTCTGTTATCATACACAGGTTTTAGATTTCATAAAATGATTGTGTGCATATATCAAGGTAATAATTTTTAAAATGATATTAAAATAATAAATTACACTTATTTTCACATGTTAATTCAACCTCACAGTCCTCAGTAATGATATATATTTTGTTTAGTGCTGAATTCAACTTACAAATATCTGTGTAGGGTTTTTGAGTCTATGTTTATAAGACATTCGTAATTTTTAAAAATATAATATTCTTACCACATGTTGGTATCATGGATATATTTGTATCAGGAGCAGTGGAGGTGTTTTCTCTTTTTTGTGTTCTTTGGAAGAGTGTGCTGAAATTTATATTTTTTTTCCTTCAATGTTTGGTAGTATTTACCCTTGAAGCTATTTGGGCCTGGGATATATTTTGTGTGATTTAAAAAAAACTTTATTGAGGTATAATCGAATTTAATAAATTTCAAAAATTGCAGAACAGCTTGATAAGTTTTGATATATATGCAAACCCATAGCACTATCGCTAAAATCCAGATAATGAACATTTTCATCACCTTTGAAATTCCTCTCCATTCTCTCTCCACTTCTTTGATCCCAGGCAACTATTGACATGCATTCTGTCATTATATATTTGTTTGTATTTTCTAGAATTTCATGTAAATGAAATCATATAGTACATTCTCTTTATGCCTGACTTCATCTAACACAACCATTTAAATATTCACTCATGTTATAATGTATATTAAAATCAATAGTTTGTTACTTTTTATCTATGAGTGGCATTCCATTACAGATATATTAGCATTTATCTACTTCTTGTTGAGTTGTTTCTTCCAACAATTTTTTACCCATTTACCTCTTGTTGGGTTGATTCCAGTTTTCACCTATTACAAATAAACCTCCTGTGAATATTCAGGTATAAGTATTTGCATGGTCATTTGTTTTCCTTTTTCTTGAGTAGAAATGACTAGATCAAATGATAGGTATATACATATAAAGTTTTAAAAGTCTAAACTGTGTTCCAAAAGTGTTGCTCCATTTCATATTCCTACCATCTATGTATGAATATTTCATTCCTCCACATCCTTATCAACACTTATTTGAACAGCTTTTAAATTTTAGTCTTTCTGATAGGCATGTAGTAGTATTTCATCCTGATTTTACTTTATGTTCTCCTAATGTCTACATGTCTACTAATGTTAAGTATCTTGTCATGTGCTCTTTTACCTTTATCATATATATGTAGGAGGGGGGACCCCCAAAGAACTGGAATTATCTTTTGGAGGGTGGGCTCCTTGTAAATACAGGCTTTCTCTGCTAGGTAACTGTTCTAGGAACTCATGGGCATTAGTGTACCAGCTGGTGTTATTGTGAGAGGTTGTACTGGACTTCAGTGAAATTTTTTGTTGTTGAGATTCTTTTTGTTGTTGTTGTTTGGTTTTTTTTTGAGTTGGAGTCTCACTCCGTTGCCCAGACTGGAGTGCAGTGGCCGCTCCTGGCCACCGCAGCCTCGACCTGCTGGGCTCCGAGATCCTTCCGCCTCAGCCTTCCAAGGAGCTGGAACTACAGGCGCGCGCTACCACGCCCGGCTGATTTTTGATTTATTGTAGAGATGAGGTCTCGCCAAGTTGTCCAGGCGAGTCTCGAACCCGCGGACTCAGGCAATCCACTCACCTCAGCCGTTGTTGAGATTCTTTCCATGCGTTTGCCCATTTCATGATAGATGATTCAGACGAACAACCTGCCCACATTGTGCTGTGTGTTCAGCAGGTTTTGGTCAAAAACTGCATGGCCCCTTGCTCCATCTTTCCTATTCACCCGATCTCACCCCTCGCGACTTTTTTGTGTTCCTCTGGATAAAAAAGTCCTCAAGAGAAAACATTTTGCCAATGTGGAAGAGATGAAACAAAAAACAGCAGAACTAAAAGGCATCAAAACTGAGGAGTTCCAAACCTGTTTTGAGCAGTAGAAAAAGCTTCTTGACAGACTGAAGAAAGGCTTTTCTTTCATTATACATATACTAGGTTGTGTGAAGTTGTAATGGGAGTTCTCTGATAACCTTTTAAAATCCTGTTTTCTTTTTAGTATTTTCTATAGCTGTGCTTTAAAATTCATCCCATCTATTGGATTTTTTTCTTCTTTACAATTATGAATTTTATGTGGAATTTTGATTTTATTCTTTTTTATATCTTGTGTATCTCTACCTCTTTGAACATATGAATTACAATTATCCTTAATGTTTTAATGTCCCCTGCGAATTTTGATATTTGTTTCAGTTTTTCTTTGGCTTCAGTTAATTGTTTTTTGTTTCGGTTGCTTGGTTTACTCTTCATTATGGTTTATATTACCTTGCACCTTTGCATAATGTGTATTTTTTCACTGGATGTCAGATATTGTTAATTTTATCTCTTTTAGTAGTGAATGTTTTTATATTCTTAGAAATATTCTTGAGATTTTTTCAGGGATGCAATTAAGTTACTTAGAAACAGTTTGATCCTTTTGGCTATTACTTTCAAAATTTATTAGTTAGGACTGGAATCATGCTTAGTCTACAGTTAATTATTCCTTACTACTGAGATAAAACACTTCTATGTACTATACTCATTGCCCAACAAATCATTATTTTTTCCATTTTTCTTGGAGGCATTGTTATCTCAAATCCCTTTAGCTTTTCCCCCTTGTTGTCAGGCAGTTTTTGCACATGCTTGTGCTGATGAGACTCAGTGGAGTACCCTGAAGTCCTCTGAATTTCTTTCTCTCTGTTGCTTTTTCCTCTCTGGTACTCTTTCCAGCAAACTCTAGTGCCTTGATTTCTCTAGACTTTCTGCACTGTCTCTTCAACTCAAGTAATCCACTGGGCTGCTGCTGGATATCCCCTCTGTGTACCACTGCCCACAAACTCTCTAAAGATAGTAAGCTGGGGCAAGAGTAGGGCTCACCCCATTTGCTCTCTAGGTGCAAAACAAATGTTTTGATGTCAGGCCTGATGTCAAGTGTCTTAAAAATTGTTTCACATATTTAAAAAATGTTATTGGTTGATTCAAGTAGAAGGTAAGTAATAGTGGGGACCTGTGAGAAAGGTTTTACTTGCGAACTGAATTTCTTTTTGTCTTAGTTTTAGTTATCTTTAATTTAAAATTATTTATTTTAATTGACAAAAATTGTACATATATGTGTATTGAGTACAATATGATGATGTTTTAAGATGTGTATACATTGTAGAATGGCTAAATTGAGATAACACACACATGGTACTTCACAATCTTATTTTTTGTGGCGAGAACACTTCATATTAATAATTTTCAAGAATGCAATACATTGTTATTAATTATAGTCCCCAGATCACTTGAACTTATACCCACTATGTAGCTGAAATTTTGTTTCCTTTGACCATCATCTTTTCAACCCTCACACTCCTAATCCTCTAGTTCCCAGGAAACACCATTCTACTTTCTGCTTTTTGAGTTTAACTTTTTAAGATTCCATATATAAGTGGGATCACATAAGGTATTTATCTTTCAGTGTTTGGCATATTTCACTTAGCATAATGCCATACAGATTCATCCATGTTGTCATAAGTGACAATTTTCTTCTTTTTAAAGACTGAATAATATTCCATTGTGTACATGCACCACATTTTTTAAATTCACTCATCAGTCAGTGAACATTATGTTGCTTCCACAACTTGACTATTATGAATAATGTTGCAGTGAACATGGGAGTGCAGATTATCTGTTTGACATACTGATTTCATTTACTTTAGAAATATACCAGAAATAGAATTGTTGGATCATATGGTAGTTCTATTTTTAATTTTTGAGGAAACTCTATGCTGTTTTTCATTATGTCTCTTCAATATACGTTTTAACCAACGGTGTGCAAGGGTTTCGCTTTCTCTACATTCTTGTTAACACTTCTTACCTTGTCTTTTTGATAACAGCCATTCTAACAGATATGAGGTGATATCTCATTGTGATTTTGGTTTGCATTTCCCTGACTGTTAGTGATGGTGAGCACCTTTTCATATACCTGTTGCCCATTTGTGTGTCTCTTTTTTTTGAGAAATATTTATACAATTCTTTTGCCCATTTAAAAATCAGGTAATTTGTTTGCCTGATATTGAGTTGTTTGGAGTTTTAAAAATACATTTTAGATATCAACCCATTATCAGCTGTATGGTTTGAAAATATTTTCTCCCTTTCTCTAGGTCATCTCTTTACTTTGTTGATTTGTTTCCTTTGCTGTGAAAAACTTTTCAGTTTGATGCTGTACTATTTGTCTATTTTTGATTTTGTTGCCCATGCTTTTAGGGTCATATAAAAAAAAATCATTGCTCAGACCATGGTCACGGAAATTTTTGCCTATATTTTCATCCAGTAGGTTTAGGTTTAGGTTTTATGTTTAAGTCTTTAATTCATTTTGTGTTGATTTTTGTATATGGTATAGAATAAGGTTCCAGTTTCGTTATTCTGCATGTAGATATTCAGTTGTGCCAACAGCATCTATTGAAAAGGATTTTCTTTCCTCAGTGTATGTTCTTGGCTCTTTTGTTGAAAATCTGTCTGTGAATGTGTCTAGGCTCTCTATTCTTTTCCATTAGTTTATGTGTGTATGTGTCTGTTTTTAATTCCAGTACTATTTATCTCATTTTGACTATAATATCTTTGCAGTATATTTTGAGGTCCAGTAGTGTTGTTCCTCTAGCTTTTTTATTTTTCTCTCAAGACTGCTTTGGCATCTTTTTTAGTTCTATATGAATTTTGAGATTGTTTTTTCTATTTGTGTGAAAAATATTGAAATTTGATAAGGATTGCATTGACTCTATAGGTAACTTAGGTAAAATAAACACTTTCACAATACTAATTCTTCTGATCCATGAACACTAGTTATGCATTTATTTATTTTTTATCAATATTTTATAGTTTTTAGTGTAAGATCTGTCACTTCCTTGGTTAAACTTATTCTTAAGTATTTAAATTTTTTGTAGTTATTACAAATGAGGTTCTATTATTTATTTCTTTTTCAGAATATATGAAATGCTACTAATTTTTGTATATTGATTTTGTATCTTGCAACTTTACTGAATTTGTTATTTCGAACAGATTTTTGGTGGAGTTCTTCAGAGTTTCTCACATATAAGATCATATTGTCTGTAAATGGAGTCAACTTAACATCTTCTTTTCCAGTTTGGATGCATTTATATTTTTCTTTTGCCTAGTTGCTCTGGCTAGTACTTACAGTATTAAGTTGAATAGGAATGGTGAGAGTGGACATCTTTGTCCTGTTCCTTAGAGGAAAACTATTACTAATTTGTTTCTATACTTGATTTGTTGAAAACTTTTTTCCTTTTATCATGAAATCATGTTGAATTTTGTTAAAGACTTTTTCTGAATCTATTGAAATGATAATATAATTTTTTTAACCTTCATTATATTAGTATGGTATATCCCATTTACAGAATCAAGTGTGTTCATCCGTTCTTGCATCCCAGGGATAAATCCCCCTTGAAGTTGAGAAATGACCCTTTAAATATGCTGTTGAACTTGGTTGGCTAGTATTTTGTTGAGAAGTTTTCCATGTATGTTTATTAAGTATATTGACTTGTAATTGCCTTTTTTGGCAGGTTACTCACCTGGCTTTGATATCATAGTAACGCTAGCCTTGTAAAATGAGTTTGGAAGTATGCCCTTAAAAAATACTTTGGAAGAGTTTGTAAAAGATTGGTATTAGTTTTTCTTTCAATATTGAGTAGAATTTGGCAGGAAAGCTGTGAGATCTTACGTGAGTTTTTCTTTAGTGAAAGATTGTTTATTACTGATTTAATCCTCTTACTCATTACTGATTTGTTCAGATTTCTATTTCTTCATGATTCAGTCTTTGTAGGTTGTAAATGTCTAAAAATTTTTCCATTTTTTCTAGGTTACCCAATTTTTGTATAATTATTTATAGTAATCTCTTAAAATTCTTTGTATTTCTGTGGTATCAGTTATAATGTCTCCTTTTTCGTTTCTGATTTATTTGAATCTTTTCTGTTGTTAGTCTAGCTAAAATTTTGTCAGTTTTCCTTATCTTTTCAAAATTTAACTCTTAGTTCTGCCACTTTTCTTTGTTTTTCTAGTCTCTACCTCATATTTCTGCTCTGATCTTTATTATTTCCTTCCTTCTAACTTGGGTTTAGCTTGTATTTCTTTTTCTGTTTCTTGAGTTGTAATACTGGATTGTTTATTTGAAGTCTTTCTTTTTGTTCTGATGTAGGTGTTTGCTGCTGTAAATTTCCCTCTTAAAACTTTTTTTGCTGTGTCTTGCAAATACTGGTATGTTGTGTGTTCTTTTCACTTACTTATCTCAAGCTACTTTTAAATTTTCTTTCTTTCTTTCTTTTTTTTTTTTTTTGAGTTGGAGCCTCATTCTGTCGCCCAGACTGGAGTGCAGTGGCCGCTCCCGGCCACCGCAGCCTCGACCTGCTGGGCTCCCGGCGATCCTTCCACCTCAGCCTTCCAAGTAGCCGGAATTACAGGCATGTGCTACCACGACCAGCTGATTTTTTTTTTTTTATTTATTGTAGAGATGAGGTCTCACTGCCCAGGCGGGTCTCGAACTTGTGGGCTCAGGCAATCCACTCACCTCAGCCTCCCAAAGGCGCGGGATTACAGGCTCCACCGAGCCTGGCTAAATTTTCATTTTAATTTTTTCTTTGACCCATTGGTTGTTCAGGAGTATGTTATTTAATTTTCATGTAGTATGCTATTTTAAATTTCATGTAGTAAATTAAATTTCTTTAATTAACAAATGAGTTTTTCTTGTGTCAGCTTTGCTATTTTATTAGTTTCAAGTTCTTCAGTTTCATCTATTTTTTCCACTTTATTGGTATGGAGTTATTTATTGTATGCTTTTATATTTTATTATATTATTTTTGGTAGTATTGTCTTTTTATCCCAATTTTGATAATATTTGATACAGCTTCCAATTGCTTCTTTAATTATGTGGTTCATGCAGCCACTTCCAAATTACCTGAGTTTGCTTAGTTATAGTGTATTGCTTGCCACTCCAGTGTAGTAGAAAAACTAGATGTCTAAAAATAAGGGATAAAGTCAGGCTCTGGCTTATTAGGTGCATGATTTTGAGCTTACTAAATAAATTTTTTAGGCCTCCACTTTCATATCTGTAGGATGAAAATAATAATAGCTATGTGGTTTAGAGGACTGTATTCGTTTGTTTGAGCTGCTGTATCACCTTAGACCAAGTGGCTGAGAACAGAAATTTATTGCCCACATTTCTGGAGGCTGGGAAGTAAAAAAGTGCCATCAAATTTGGGATCTGGTGAGATCTCACTCTCTGCTTCACAGATGGTGCCTTCTTCTTGTGTCTTATGGTGGATAAGTCAAACAAGCTTTCTCAAAAAAATGTTTAGAGAGCACTGATTCCACTTATAAGGGCATAGCCTTCTAAAGTCACCATCTCTTAATGCTATTGCAATGGTTATTAGGTCTCAAAGTATGAATTTTGAGGGGACACAAGCTTTCAGACTATTGCAGGGAACAAATAAGAGTAGGAGGTTATGCTAAATAATGAAGAGAGTTTATGAAAAGGGATTCTGGTTGCAAGCCCCGGATCTCACCCTTATAAATTAGGTAAACTTGGACAAGTTGGTAAATTCCATGAAGATAGCATCTGCATATATTTTATTTTTCTTCCTCTCGGCAGCATGGCACCTACATAGTTAGTATGCAAATGGTATTTATGGATTTAAATGCTTTGTCAAGTAAGGAAGTTTGAGAAGATTATACCTAATGTATCTTTTTTGTTTATATATTCTATAATTCTATGTAATATTTGTAAAAGTGCTTTGAAGGTTAAAGAATACAAATGTAAGAGACTAGTTTTTAAATTCTTTTTACATAACTATGAAGCTGCTGAAGCAGAGTAAAAGACTTTTGATATTAATGCTAGATAACTGGCATCAAGGTTAGATTTTTGAATAGGGAATGGAAAGTGAGAGTATGGATACAAAATTCTGCTAGACTAAATGATTATCATTTACATATCAATGTTAGATAGGCCATCCTCACCCCCTGATTTTTTAATTTGTTCTAAAATTGCTTGCTTAATAATTTTAAGATATATTTAGTATCCTTATTAAACAATCATAATACATCAAACCATTTCCACCACTTTCCTTCTGAATATTGGTAAAACCTATATGGTTGGTTTTTACATAGGAAGAAACCCTCTACTTTTTTTGGTAATGATTTGGCTAAAATTGGTATTCAATAGATAAACACTTATTTATATACCTCTGGTTGTGGGTAATGATGAATTTAGAAGTGCATTTTTGGTGATTTTTTAAATTCTAGAACATTTTATTTTTACATCTATTGCAAAAAGACCAAGTGAATTTTCAGGCTTTTTTATTTTCTCAAAAGTCAAACCACTAAATACAACATTATTCGACATGTATGTTCTGCTATCATTTTGGATATTAAACCTATATTTTAAAAAAATGACATAGCATAATAATGATATTGGTAAACTGGTAAATTTTTAAAGCCTTTTTTTTCTTGTTGGAGTCATTTCTTATTTTCCTTTTGACTGTGAAAGATTCAGATAAGCAAAGATATAGCAAAATGCATATAATTGCAGATTTCCTTCATTGTCACCTGATGCTGGGGCATTGTCAGTCGTGAAAAAGAAAATGACTGCTCTTTTAATTTCCTTTTCTCATATCTTTTTAAATGTTTTTGACTGATTGATGTGTATTTGTAGTTAAATATTATTCATGTGTGTGTATGTGTGTGTGCGTACAAGAGGTACAAAGTAGGGAAAGTTGAAAACTAGATGGTATCTCTTTTACTCTTCTGAGACAAAAATTGTTTTCTTATTTGATCTTCGTTCTGCTTAGTATTAGCTGCTAGCTTTAATTCACGACTTCCTTTGGGAATAAATTTTCAAACAGAATCTATACTAGAGCTTCCTGTTAAAATGTTCTAATTTTATGAACTAACATTGTCTATCTTTTTGTCTTCAGATGTTTCTGGGCTTGTGGACCTAAGGACATGTGAAAATTATTTCATATGGAAAGTTATAGGTGCCTCTATGTGTTCAATTCTTAGTTCTCCATATAACTGTGTAATAAATACAATCTTTTTTCATAAGAAAACAACAACACTTATTCTTCTTAAGGCTGAACTCTGGGCTTCACATATTGATAGAATATTAAAGTTACAAGTTCCAAGATAATTTGTGTAACACTTTCCCTTTACAGATCAGAGAATTGTGGATGAGAGCAAGCAAATGATTTGCCAATTTGCCTCCGAAAAAAAAAAATATCTAGAATTTTACCGTCCATTCTGATTTTCTGCTGTACTACACAGCCTTAAAGAATTTTTGAATAAACGTCTCCAGAAGTGAAACTTATGTCACTCCCTAGGGCTCCCACAGAGTATTATAGCTTGAAGTTTCCCTAAGTTTAGTAGTGCAAAATGATCTCTCTCCTCCCACCATGCTGCAGTGGAAAGAGCATGGATTTAGAGTCATTTATTCAACTATAATATATTTATTGAATTCTTTTTCTGTGCCACACATGAAACCATGCCCTCGGTATACAAAAGAGAATGAGGACATAGTCTTGACTTTTACAGTCTATTTGGATTTAAGCATTGAAACTTATCACATATATCTTAGGCAAATCATTTTGCCTGTCTGACTCTCTACTCTCTGATCTTTAAAATAGGGTTCAATTCAATTTTTTAAAGTTGTGAGGATTAATTAAGATGAAAAGTGTAAACCTCTTGGCACATTTGTGACAAATGGTAGGCATTCACTCAATAAATGTTAATATCCTCCCTCCTACATCTAAGGATTATTATGAAAATTAAATAAGATAATGGATGTAAGATTGCTTTGTAAATTGGAAACATATTGCTTCAGATGAAGTTGAAGTTTTAGAGGGTCAACACATGCTACAACTTTCATCACCTACAAAGTTCAGTTCAAATGTGAAGAGTCAGACACCTGAAAATCTAAGTAGCAATTTAATTACTGATAAAATCTGGGTTAGAAGTTGTAGTTTCGATGTGGTTCCCAATGTTTTACCTTAGAATTAAATTTACCTGCTCGGGCACAGACATACCAGGAATGTCGAAGTTTTACCCACTGGGAAGGGGAACTTACTGTGAAGCAGAGAGCAAGGAGAATGAATGCTTTCTGCAGGGAGGCAGAGAAAGCCCTTAAGGGCCAATTCTGTTTTTAAACTCACCAATCAGCTAGGTCACTCTATTTCAAGTGGGAGAGAAACTGCAAACGCGGTTTTTGGAAGTTTTGTCTGTATGGAAAGGATATAGAAAGTCATATTCTTTCCCAATCCTAGCCAAGTTTTCTAATTTCTTCTTTTCAGTTATGATGAATATGAGTGATTCAACAAACTCATTTCATGCATTAAACACTGATAAATGAAAAATTTACCTGTAGACTGAACAAACATTATCAAGTTGCAAATTGCACGAATTGTATATGACATTGTCATTTCCAAATATTCACATTTTCCATTATTTGAAAATAATGATAAGCCTTGAAGGTAGGATTAACAATTCTTATTTCTTTTCCTTCACCAGTGTCTTTTCACATGTTTAGTAGCCATCTATATTTACAGTTCTATGAACCGTATGTTCATATTCTTTGACTATTAAAAAAATTTGTTGATATTCTTGTCAACACATAGGTACTTTTCTATATTAGAAAACTTAGTCCATCTGTAATATGAATTACAGATATTTTCTCTTTGTTATTTTGCTGGTAGTCTTGCTATGACTTCTTTTATATAGACTTTACTTTTTAACAATTATGTTCAATTTATTTATCTTTTTAATAGATTCTTTTTTTCATACTTAGAAAGACCTCGACTCTCAAATTATGAAAGTTTTTCTGCATTTTTTTTTTTGCTTCAGTTTTGCATTTATATGTTAATATTTTGAAATTTTTACTGGTATAAGGTATAAAACATAGAAAATTATTTTCCCCTAGATGGCTATTCAGTCTTATAACAATGCTTATGGAACAATCAGTCATTGCCTCATCTATACCATATACTGAATTTCTGCATGCATTTGAATTTATTTCTTGACTTCTAATTTGTGTCAATTTTATTTCTTTTTTACAGAATACCATACTTTTAAAATTGTGTTGTATTTTAAAATGTAATTGGTTAAATCCCATCTCTGTGTTCTCAGAATATAGCCTAAAAGTGAAACTAGGGGCTGATGCTCTGTTGGAAAGATCACACACAAATCTATCATCCTTTGTTACAACTTCAGCAGTTTCTCTTTTTTTTTTTAGTCAATATTATCTCTTGCTATCTTGGAAAGTTGCCAGTTGAAATGACATTTATTCAGACCTATGATACGATTGATCTTTTGGTTATTAGCAATCTAGGATGTGATTCGATTTTAAGTCGAAGGAAAAGTCTGGAATTGGGAACTTCTCTGTGCAAAAGTAGTTATAAGTAAGCAGAGTAGAACAAGAATTTTAGGAGAAACATATGTCCTTGTTCTTTAGGTTTTGCTGAGACACCTTCCCATTATCTCTTTGTATTCTCAAATATAAAAACCTAGTGATTGTGCCATCTTAGACATTTGGAATAAAACTTTGTGTGCGTGTGATGCCAGGTACTTGAAACAGATAATTTCAAATACTTACAGGGGCTCAAAAATCTCTTCCACAATAGAAATAGTCACCCTTTATGATTCCTTTCATTGAATTCAATAAATAACTCCAATTTGATTGACTATACTATTAATTTGCAGTATGTCAATACTTTTAGCCCATTGCTAATCTAACAGTACTTTTGTAACTTTTATTTATTTTGTTTTTGTTTATAACCATTTTCTTTGCAACTGCTAAAACCTAGAAGTAGCCAAGATGTTCTTAAACAGATGAATGGTTAAACAGAGTTTGTTATATCCATATGATAACATATGATTCAGCAAAAAAAAAAAAAAAAATTATCAAGCAAGTAAAATACATGGATGGAAATCAGACTGAAAAAACCATATTCTCTATGATTCCAAAATTGTATGATTTTCTGGAGATGGAAATGGTAAAGTTATAGAGATGTTTATTTTTATTTTATCACAGAGATGTAGGGTACAAGTGAGAGTTTACTACAAAAGGAGGCTGCATGCAAGTGAACTTTGGGCTTTTAACTGGCCCTCACTCCCACTGGTAGTGGACCAGGTACTCTTTGCTTTGTCACAGGCCCCTATCCTCTCCCTTCCCTCCCTCCACTAGCAGAACCCATAGACTGCAAATTCCTCCCTTGTACTAATGTGACTAGTGTTTAAGGCCCACTTATGAGTGAGCACATGTGGTATTCTGTTCTTTTTTTCTGTGATATTTCACTTAGTGTGATGCTCTCCAACTCCAACCAATTTACTGCAAAGCCCTTGGTTTTGTTCTTCTTTATGACTGCGTAATACTCCCTTGTGTATATATGTCACATTTTCTTTATCCATCCACTTTTAATGGGCATAAGGTTTGGTTTCATGTTTTTGCTATTGTGATTAATGCAGCAATAAATGTGTTTGCAGGTGTCTTTTAGGTAGAGTGATTTATATTCTGCTGGGTATATTTCCAGAAGAGGGATTGCTGGGTTGTCTGGAAGATACATTTTTGGTTCTTTTAGGAATTTTGCCACTATTTTCCATGGAGGTTGAAGTAGCTTGCACTCCCACTAACAATGTAGAAGTGTTCCCTTTTCTCCACACCTGCACCAACATCTGTTGCTTTTTGACTTATTCACGATAGCCATCCTTACCAGAGTTAGGTGGTATCTCATTGTAGCAGTGATTTACATTTCTCTGATGATTAGTGAGGCTGAGCATTTTTTTCCATGTGTTTGTTGGCTGCTTGTATGCCATCTTTTGAGAAGTGTCTGTTCATGTCTTTTGCCCACTTTTTAATGGGGTTGTTTATTTTTTTTTAATTTTACTTTGTTTGAGTTCCTCGCATATCTTGGATGTTAGGCCTTTGTCAGATGCATAGTTTGCAAATATTCTTTCCCATTTGATGGTTGCTTTTTATTCTTTTGATGGTTTCTTCTGCTGTGTAAACACTTTTCACTGTGATGAGGTACCACTTGTCTATGTTAGCTTTTATGGCATTCACTTTTGGGAGCTTGATAAAAAAATTCATTGCCTACTCTAATACGCATAAGGGTGTTTCCTATATTTTCTTCTAGGATTCTCATAGCTTGAGGTTTGACATTTAGGTCTTTGATCCAGTTTGAATTGATATTTGTATGTGGTGGTAGGTAGGGGTCTAGTTTCATTCTTTTGCATGTGGTCAGTCAGTTTTCCCAATACTGTTTGCTAAATATGGTCTCCTTTTCCCATTAATTGTTATTAGTGTCTTTCCCAAAAGTGAGTTGAGTGAGAGACCATGATTTTACTTCCAGAATCTCTGTCCTGTTCCATTGGTTTATGTGCCTATTCCTGTACCAATACCATACTGCTTGGCTACTATAGCCCTATAATAAAATTTAAAGTCTGGAAGAGTGATACCTCCCAGTTTGTTCCTTCTGCTGAAGATTGTTTTAGATTCCCTTAGGTAGGATGGATACCTTGACAGTATTGATTCTTCCAATTCATGAGCAAGGAATGCTTTTTTCATTTGTTTGTGTCTTTCTTGATTTCTTCGCACAGTGTTGTGTAGTTTTCATTGTAAATATCTTTTCTCTGGTTAGATGGACACGATGGTATTTCATTTTTTCATAGCTATTGTGAATGAGATTGTACTTTTTATTTGGTACTCTGCCTGCTTATACTGGTGTAAAGGATTGCAACTGTCTTTTGCCCGTTGATTTTATAATCCAAGATTTTACCAAAGTCCTTTATCAGCACGAGGAGGCTTTTGACAGACTCTCTAGGGAATCATGTTGAGAATTTTTGTGTCTGTGCTTATCAAGGAGATTGGCCTGTAATTCTTTTTCCTTGTTGGGTCTTTGCCAGGTTTTGGTGTCAATATGATGTTAGCATCATAGAATGAGTTGGGGAGAATTCCATCACCCTTGATTACCCAGAATATTTTCAATAAGATTGTCAACAGGACCTCCTTGTATATCTTGTAGAATTCAGCTGAGTAACTGCCTGGGCTTTTTGTGGTGGAGAGGTTTCTTATGACTGAATCAATCTTGTGGATTGTTTTTGATGTGTTTAGAGTTTCAATTTTCTTTGTTTTAAACATAGGGGGTTTTGTGATGTCAGTAAGTCCTCAATTTCTTTTAGATTTTCTAATTTATTTGCATATAGGTATTCATAGTAATCTCTGATAATCTTTCGAATACCTTAAAGTCAGTTGTGTCTTTGCCATTTTCATTTCTGAATATGTTTATTTGCATTTTCTCTAACTTTTTTTTAGTCAGTCTGGCCAGAGGTTCATCAATCTTATTTATCCTTTCACATAACAGCTTTTTGTCTTGTTGATACTATCTATGAATTTTTGACTTCTATATCCTGCAATCGTGATTTTATCTTACCTGATCTGAATTTTTTTTTTAACTGAAATTAGGATTTGCATGATCCTTCCTTTCCAGTTTTTTTTAGGTGTGACATTAGTCTGTTTATTTGTGATCTTTCTATTTTCTTCATGTGTACATGCATGCTATGAATTGTCCTCTTAATATTGCTTTCCTGGCACCCCAGATATTCTGATAAGATGTGTCTTTTTTTCATTTGTTCCCAGGAATCTTTTTTTTTCTGTCTTAATTTCTATGTTGGCTCAGAAGCCATTCAGCAGCATGTTGCTTAGTGTCCATGTCTTTGCATGTTTTTTTGGGGGGAGAAATCTTGTTGGTAGTCATATTTATTTTTTATTCCACTGTGATCTGAGAAGATACACAATAGTATTTCAATATTTTGAAATGTGTTCCAACTTGATTTATGTCTGAGAATGTGATTGATCTTGGAGGATTTTGTATGTGCTGTTGAGAAGAATATATTCTTTATGTATATCAAGTAGCATGTTCTGTAGATGTCTATTAAATCCATATGATTATGTATTGAGTTAAGATTTCAAATCTCCTGGTTGGTTTTATTTATTTATTTTGCCTTGATGATCTGTCTAAGTTGTTTTGGGGCATTTAGATGTCCAATTATGATTGAGTGAGAGTCAATTTCCTCTCTTACTTTACTCAGTAGTTGTTTTATATAACCTGGTGCTCTTCTGTTGGGTGCATATAAGTTTATGATGGATACTTCTTGCTGTTGTGTTAAGCCTTCTATCACTACATTGTCCTTCTGTGTCCTTTTTAGCTTTTGATGGTTTGAATTCTACTCTGTCTAATATCAGCATAGTTACTCCTACTCTCTTCTTTTTTCCCATTTGCCTGAAAGATCATCTTCAAGCCTGTAACTTTGAGCATGTGGGTGTTTTTTGCAGTCAGATGAGCTTCCTAGTGGCAGCAGAGTGTTGAATCATGCTTCTTTATCCAGTTTGCAGCTTCATGTCTCTTCAGTGATACATTCAGTCCATTCACATTCAAATTAATTATTGAAATGTGAAAGTTTATATCTGTGCTCTTAGAGGGTTGTTTTGCTTCCTTTTTTTTTGTATTTATATGTGTGTGCATTTTCATTCTTGTGAGTACTCTGTATGGTCAGTTGACTCTGTGCTTGCCTGTACTTTTGTGTTGGGTATGATTGTTCTTTTTTTTTCTGTGTTCAACACCTTCTTAAGCATCTTCTGAAGGGCTAGTCAGGAGACAGCATATTCTTTTAGAGATTGGATGTCTGGGAAGGATTTTAATTTCTGTCACTGAAGCTTAGCTTGGTAGGGTAGGAAATTCTTGACCAGAAGTGCTTATCTTTAAGAACATTAAAAATGGAACTCCAGTCCCTTCTGGCTTGTACTGCTTCTGCAGATAAGTCTGGAGCAATCTGATAGGTCTTCCCTGGTAGGTAGTCTGAATTTCTCTCTTGTTCCATTTTAGATTTTTTTCTTTCATGCTTACTTTTTGGAGGTGTATTACAATATGTCTTAGGGATAGTTTTCTCATGTTATTCCTTTCGGGGGTTCTCTGAATCTCTTGTGCTTGAATGGCTATCTCTCTAGTGAGATATGAGAAGTTTTCTTGGAGACCTCATGGAATGCATGTTCTATGATGTTCTCAGTTTTCCTTTCTGCTTCAGGGATATCAATCAGGCATAGATTTGACTTCTTGACATAGTCCCACATCTTTTGAGGGTCTGCTCCTTCTTTTTAAGGCTTTCTCCTGTTTTTGACTTACTGGGTCTTCAAGCTCTGAGATTTCTTACTCTACCTAATTGATCCTACTCCTTATGCAAGTTACTGTGTTTTTAATTTTCAGAATGAAGTTCTTCACTTTCATTATTTCAGAATGGGCCTTTCTGAAATTGTCCAACTCCACTTTTACTTCTTGTATGACTTTGGTAAGTTTTCCTTCTAGTTGTCCTTCATTCTCTCTGTTCACTTTAGCCATTCAGTCTCTGATTTCTGTGACTAATCTGGGGCAGACTGTTCTGTGGGATTTCCATTTTTGTGTTCTGATAGCTGTTTTTTTTGGCACTATCTCTTTAGGATTGCCTTTAATTTTTTTTATTTTTCCTTATTTGTCGACATGTCTCTCTTCCCTCTCTATAATTCCTTCTTGGTTTTGTTGCTCTGATACTTGTCAATGATCCTCTGTTCTATGGCCCTTTCTGTCATTCAACATGGGTCACTCAGTGAGAGAGAGAGAGTGGCATGCACTTTTGTTCCTTGTTCCACCCTGTGACTGACCTCTCTGATGTAGACTTTCTCTCCTACTGTTAAACTGTCCAGGTTGGTTTTTAGCCCCTGTTGCAAGCACAGAGTAGGTGGGGGGATGGACCCCTGTCTGTCTTCTGCAGTTAGCAGTCCAGAAGCCTTCCCACTTGGAAAGCCTTTGGGTTTCTTTCATGCTATTCCCTCTCTGTTCAAGTCCACACTTAGCTCTTGAAAAAAGAATGAGTCCTCTGCTATGAGAGTGTGGAAATCCATGCTGTGGTCATGTGTAACTGGGGGGTGATTCTTCCTGAACTGGTGGGTGGACTGACCACCAGCTGCTTACCATCAGCACCATGTGAGTTCAATCTGCAATTGAGCTCTCCTGGCCTGGGAGCTGGCCACTGGGCTCTTCTGGTGAAAGGCAAACTCTTGGTGGTTTTCAGAACATGGAATTTGTTTGCCTTTCCACTTCTGCTACAGTTGCTAGCTGCTGTGCCTTGACCAGGACTCTACCCGCCTGGTATGAGCGACTTGTGCATGGCTGAGGGGGGAAAATGAAGCCAAAGCATCTTAGAATCACTCACCTCCTCTCATTCACTGGGCAGGACTTAGTTCTTGTGCAATCCTGGTACATGGTGGGGATGGGCAGGTGGGTTCCATCATCTGCCATTGCTTTCTGGTCTCTATGTATCTACAAAGACCATTGATGGGTTCAGGGTGATTCACCCATCCAAAACTATTCAGCGTGTCTTAGTCTGTTGGTGGCTGTGTCCTTACTCTCTGCCTCACTTGATGAGAGTGGTGCTAGTCTGCTGCTTCATGGTGGCATCTTGTATTCTCTCAACCCTGGGAAAAAACACTAGGTTGGCATTAGGAACTTTGGTTGTGGATAGGAGAAACTTCAATCTTGTCCCAACCTTCAAATATTTAACCAATCACAAAATCAGGCTTGATGTTTAGGAACTTATAATCTACCCCAGATCCACATGAAGATCCTCTTGCTCTGGATACCAATGAAATAAAAAGACAGATAACTGTCCTTGACATGCCATTGGTAGAATGACTTCTATAAGAGTGTTATACATGCAGCTAGAAGAAAATATCTCTGAAAAATAAGACCTAGAGTCATTATGTATTTTCTTTTTAAAAAATATTTTATAGATATATTGTACGTGTGAGGATTTGCTATTTAAGTAAATTGCATGAAGGCAAGGCTCAGGCTACTAGTGAGCCCTGTTCCCTAACAGTGGACATAGTGCTTGTGGCTGGTTTTGTGCTCATTATTTTCCCTCTCTTCCTACCACCTTTAGCAGAGTCACTATATATTTTTTGCCTTTAGTTTATGTGACTCCATGACTTAAGGATTTACCTTCTGAGAATTTAGTCCAAGGAAATAATGCAAAATATATAAAAATACATAATTTTTATTATTACCATACTAATTAAAAATTAACCCAATGATAAACAACTGATATGCTCCCATTTAGGGGAATAGTTACATAACATAGTATACATAGGTATAAAATATTTGCCTTAAAATGATGCTTATAGAGAGGTTTCCATGGCAAAGAATGAGGCTGTTGATAAAAGGTCAAGTCCTAAAAATAAGAATATAGAAGATAGTCTTAGCTATTATCATCATATTGTATTGTGAAAATGATAAAAGGAGAGCTGGGATTATGGATAATTGACAATTTTATTACTCTAATTTTTAGTGACTTTTAAAGTTTTTTTTGCAATATATACAAAAATGCAACTACTTTTATAATATGTTTACAACATTTTCTTCGATCTGGCATTTATAAAGTCATTCATTAATTTTCTTTACTATATTATTTTAGTCAGGTAAAATTTAAATACAGAAAGTTTAAATTTTCAAGATATTTTATACAGATATTCTTTCATGTAACTACCACTCAGATTGGGATAATAAAACATTTTCAGCACCCCATAATTCTCTCTCATTCCAATCAATACTCCTGTAGGTAATGAACCACTATTTTAACCTCATTTCTCTAACATAATAGATTATATGTGCACATTTAACTTTAAGTGGAATAATTTAATATGTATTATTTGTGTCTTACTTTTACTATTCTACACTATGTTTATAAAAGTCATTTTTGTTGTTGCATGTAATCACAGTTTATTTTATTACTATGCATGCTCTGTTGAATAAACCATAATTTATCTATATATTCTATTGCTAATAATAATTTGGGTTATTTCCCATTTTTGGCTAATTATAATAAAGTTACTATAAGGAATCTTGTTCATGTCTTTAAATAGACATAAATGCTCATAAATGTTGAATAGATACCCAGAACTGGAATTATGAAGTTATTAGATGTATGTATGTTTAGCTGGGTGCAATGGTTCAAGCCTGTAATCCCAGTTCTTTGGGAGGTTGAGCCGAGAGGATTGCCGGAGCCCACAGGTTAAAGACCAGCCTGGGCCACATGGTGAAACCTCATCTCTACAATGAATAAAAATAAATTACTACATGCCTGTAGTTCCGGTTACTTGGAAGGTTGAGGCAGAAGGATCACCTGAGCCCAGCAGGTCAAGTCTGCAGTGGCATGCTCCCAGCCTGGGTGACAGAGTTAGACTCCAACTCTAAATAAATAAATAAGATGTATATATGTTTAGCTTCAGTATGTATTTCAAAATGCTTTCGCAAAATGACTGTACCAATTTACATTTTCACCAGCAATATATAAGGGTTCTAGTTGCTCCCCTTTCTTGATTACTAGCTGTTTCACTTCTATCACATTCTTGTCATGGTCAGTTGTTTAAGTTTGTCATTCTATGTATGAGACACAGAGTTGCATCTGAGGTGTCTCTTTCACATAATAGTATCTTTCAGATCACTGATGCACATTCTTTTTTTCTTTATCTTCTTCATTTGAGTCAGGTCTACTGATTTCTTTCCATTATTGGTTGTTTCTTCTACAGGTTACTTTCAGTTGGGATCCTCCAGTGAATTTTTTATATCATGCATCATAATTTTCAGTTTCATAATTTTCCTTTGCTTTAAAAGAAAATCTATTACTCTTCTGAAATATCCCATGTCTTCATTCATCACATCTGTCTTTTTCTATGAATTTCATGACACACTTACAACAGTTTTTTTTAAAGCCCTTGACTAATTTTAATAAGTGTGTTTATGGGCTTGCTTCTATTGACTTTGTTTTCCCTTGATTATTGGCCATATCTTCTGGACTGTTCTAATTTTTTATAATTTTTATGCTAGCCTGGATATGATATATAATTTCTGTATTAAAGTTTTAAAGAAATTAAAGTACGACTCTTGTTTATTTCTCAGAGAATACAAACCTCTTTTGGTTGGATGATTAGGATGACAGGATGATCATTCAGATTCTTTATAGGGTTAAATTGAGCTAGAGCTGAGATGCAACTTTGATTAGATTGAATTCCCTATGATTAGCTCAACTCCCAAATATCTGTCACTTTTTAAAATTCTTGTCAATATTTAGCTCAAATTGATTGGACTTTAGTTTCAGGTGTTTAGGTTCGTATTTGTATTCAATTATTACAAAACCTCAAAATTCAAGCACTTCACAAAATTTTGTGAGATGTGATTTCTTTCTCCCAGTGAATTTCTAATGCTATGTCCTTGTATTTCACTTAGATAAAATCAACATTGTGGTCGAATGACAATTGTCAAACTGAATGATATGTTTTTGTGTTTGGAGCTCTTCCTAATTCCAGTTTATTTCACCAGCCCATAATTTTTAATAAAGCTTGCATGTTTTCTCATTGTTCCTCTAAAACCTATCTTTGAAGTTCTGCTCCATGCATACCCAGATGAGTTACATGTATACAGATCAGTTACAAAAACCTGGATATGAAAACTTTTTCATCTCTCTAGTCATGCATAAAGGACTTGTTTTTGGTTAGTATTTTCATGGTACATATTTTCTTATGCTTTATCTTTCAATCTTTCTATATCACTATATTTTAGATATGCTTCTTTTATTCCATGTAGTTGAGTTTCAAAAAATCTTGTCTGATGTACTTTGCTAATTAGTCTGAGCAGTTAATCCATTACAATTAATTAAATTACAGAAACATTTGGGTTTAAATCTTTTGTCTTGTTTTATCCTTTCTAATTGTCTTGTCTGTATTTTGTTTATTTATTTAGTTGTCTTGTGTCTCCTTTTATATTGATTGAATGTATATACTGTCTATTTATATCTTTACAAGTATAATTCTGTTTCTATTCATCTCATGGTTAATAAACTTTATCAAAGTATAATATCTTTTGCTTCTTCTGGATAATAAAAAAGATTCCATTATTTAAGTCCATGTACTACTCCTTCAATTTTTATGCCACTGTTTTCTTAACATCACAAGGTATTTTTCTTTGGATTTACTTTAATAAGTACATTAAATCTTATAGCTGCTGTAACAAAGTATTAATACTACAAACTGGATAGAAGAAATGACAGAAATTTATTGTTTTACAGTTCTGGAGACTAGAAATCTGAAATCAAGGTGTTAGCAGGGCTATTTTTATTCTGAAGCCTCTATGAAATGATCCTTTCTTGACCCTTCCAGCTTCTGGTAACCGTAGGCATTTCTTGTCTTCTAACATCAAAACTCCAATTTGCGCCTCCATTTTCACATGACTGCCTTCTCTCTCTATGTGTGAATCTCTCTTTTTATGTTTCTTATTTTCTTGTGAGTATTGGATTAGAGGCACACTCTCTTCCAGTATTTCCTTATTTTAACTAATTGCACTGATAATTATGCTATTTCCTAGTAAGATAATATTTTTGAAGTACTAAAAGTTAAGTCTTCAACATATTTTTTGAGGGATGCAACTTAACATTGAATCTATTAATGTTTATTTAGATTGACACATATATTTAACATTTATATTGATTTTTTTTCTTTTTTTATTATAAAGATATGGGGTACAATTCAGGGTTAGGTATACAAACGTTGATTATACAGGTACCCTTGTTGATGAGGTATGCCCCTCCCTCCCCTAGCAGTTTCCCTCAACTGCCAATCCCACCCCATCCCCCCACTTCCCTGACAGTTTCCCACTAGGGATTCCCAGTTTGCCAATTCCTTTCTTATAGTATTACAATAATTGTTCAAGGTCTGCTTATGAGTGAAAAATATGGCATTCTGTTCTTTGTTTCTGTGATAGATCACTGAGTACAATCATCTCTAAATCCATCCAAGTTGCTGCAATGTCCATATGTTTGTCTTTTATGGCTGCATAATATTTCATTGTGTATATGTACTACATATTTTTTTAATTAAACCCAGCTTTGATGGGCAACATGATTGGTTCCATGTTTTTGCTATTGTGAATAGAGCTGCAACAAACATACATTTGCAGGTATTGTTTTTGTAGAATGATTTGAGTTCCTCTGGGTATATTCCCAATAGGGGAATTGATGGGTCATATGGAAGGTCAATTTCTAGTTCTTTCAGAAATAGCCACACTGTCTTTCAAAGAGGTTGCACTAGTTTGCATTCCCACCAGCAGTGTAGAAGCATTCCTTTCTCTCTACATCCTCACCATCATCTGCTGTTGTTTGTTTTATTAATGATAGCCATTCTTACTGGGGTTAGGTGGTATTTCAGTGTGATTTTGATTTGCTTTTCTCTGATGATGAGTGAGGCTGAGCACTTTTTCATGTGTCTGTTGGCTGCCTGTATGTCTTCTTTGGAGAAGTGCCTATTCATATCTTTTGCCCACTTTTGAATGGGGCTGTTTGTTTTTTTTCCCTTTGGTGCATTTGAGTTCCTTGTAGATCCTAGATGTTAGGCCTTTGTCAGATAAACAGTTGACAAATATTTTTTCCCACTCTATGGGCTGTCTCCCTGCTCTCTTGATGGTTTCTTTTGTTTTGCAGAAGCTCGTTAGTTTGATGGGGTCCCACTTGTCTATTTTATTTCTTAAGGTATGAGCCTTTAGTGTTCTGAATAGGAATTGGTTGCCAGTTCCAATTTCTATAAGGGTGTCTCCTGCATTTTCTAAGATTCTTATAGTTTGAGGTTTTACATTTAGGCCTTTAATCCATTTAGAGTTAATTTTTGTATATAGTGATAGGTAGGGGCCCTGTTTCAATCTTCTACATGTGGTCCATCAGTTTTCCCAGCACCATTTACTGAATAGGTTCTCCTCTCCCCAGTGGTTGTTGTTGGAAGCTTTGTCAAAGATGAGTTGATTGGGAAATGGAGGCTTTTCTTCAAAGGACAGAATCTCTGTCCTTATCCATTGGTCTATATGCCTGTTCTTGTACCAATATCAAGCTGTTTTGATTACTGTAGCCTTATAGTAAAATTTGAAGCCTGGTAGTGTGATACTTACTGCTTTGTTTCTTTTGCTAAGGATTGTTTTGGTTATTCATGGTTGTTTATGTTTCCACATGAATTTCTGTATTATCATTTCCAGGTCTGAGAAGAATTATGTTGGTAGCTTAATGGGTATTGCATTGAATTTGTAGATTGCCTTTGGTAGGGGGGACATCTTAACAATGTTTTTTCCTACCCAAGAACATGGAATAGTTTTCCATTTGTTTGTGTCTTCTTGGATTTCTTTGAGCAGTGTTTTGTAGTTCTCATTTTAAAGGTTTTTCACTTCTCTGGTTAGGAAGATGCCAAGGTATTTCATTTTTTATGTGTGCTTATTGTGAGTGGGATTGTGCTTTTAATTTTGGTCTCTCCCTGCTTGTTATTGGTGTATAGGAATGCAACTCTTTTGTGAGTTTTTCTTACACATCCTAACGTCCACCTTGGATCATTGCCTTCTGATTGGAGTATGCCTTTAGGTACAGATATGCTGGTTGTAAAGTCTCATTTTTATCCAATATTTTTTGTATTTCATTTTTATTTTTGAATATTTTTCTCTGTGTGGAATACAAGCTTGTCATTTATTTTTTTTAGAATGTTGATGATATCATTCGACTATATCTTGGCCCCCATTATTGTGTTTGAGAAATTAACCATCATTGGAAACTCTTTGGATGATTCTATTTTTCCAATTTACTTTAATGTTGTCCCTTTAACCTGGCTTTTGGCCATCTCATTTTGCTTTTTCCAGATATGTGTTGTTAATGCATGTATGTATGTACTGTTTATTCATTCATCTGTCAGCTTCAGAGTCTTTGGGATCCTTGAATCTTTGAACTGATGCTTTCCATATGGTTTAAAAACTCTCAACCAGTTCTCTTCAAAAATTTCCTCTTTACTATTTTTTTCTTTTCTTTTCTTTCTGGAGTCCAAATAAATATATGTTAAGCATTCTCCCTGTATATTCTGTCCTTCATCCTCTCTTCTATTTTTTAAATACATTTCACTGATTCTCTATTTGGCTTTGTCTAATCAGTTTTTAAACCTCTGTTTTGAATTCTTAATCTCAGTATCTCAGTTACTGCACCTTAATAGTGGATCATAAGAAATGTTAAAGAAAAAAAAAAGGAACAACAGCAACAACACCACCGCTACCTCAGCCTGGTAAGACATTCACATCAGGTCAGCCTCAGTTCTATGGCCAGGGTTGTCAGGGATGGTAGACTTTCCCAAACCACCTTCAAGGCAGAGTCTGTGCAGTTAAGAATACATCCTTCTGTTATTGATGGACTAATGCTCAGGTCAAGTGGGACGTTCAATACAAAAATATAAGGAGAAAGTCACTTTGGCTTACTAAGGATAGACTTTGATGACTCATTTAGTTTATTGGGTCTGGAACCTGGGAGACATGGCTGAGATCCATAATTCAGATTGGGCTAAGCCTGCTGCTTGAAATCAAACTGACATGGCCTTAATTAAATGCCACATGAGACACATTCAACAGATTTGGACCCATCTCCTATCTATCAAATTAATCAGTTGCTGATGAAGAAGAATATTTATGAGAAAATTCTCTAAAATTCAACATAGTGAGAAACGAGTGGTGAATTTTGCTGGGAGATAATTTTTCTTGTGTCTGTATATCTATAACAGCTTTTGTTTCAGACTGTCTTGAAAGATAGATTTGAAGAATAGTACCTATCTGAGTGGGTGGCAGATTTGTTTGCTATCTAGAATAATAAATATAATGTCTCTTTTTAATCCAAAAGTGGAACAGATTTGTTAAGAACACCCCTATAAGATGGAATTTTCTAAGCTCATTGTTCCTCAGCTATGACAAAACCTATTGCTTGTGTAGCATCCATCAGGGCTCACCTTTGAATCACTTTTTGGGATTTGAGGTATAGAAAAAATTATGTAAATAGGAAGGTCATGTTGCCTGGAATATAATAAGTAATAAAGTTCTTTGTCTATGACCCAAAACTTTGTGTCTTCTTCCAACATCTAGGAAACTGTGAAAGATAAACTTGTTAGCTTGCAAGAAATATAAAATCTTAGCCTTTTATAATTCCTTAAAATTATGTCTTTTTTGAAAGTTTTTTTGTCACTATTTTTCATTATTTTGATTATAATGTGTTTTGGTGTGCTTTTCTTTATATTTATTCTGTTTGAGTTGTTTTTTAAACTTGTGAAATTATAATTCTCATAAATATGGAAAATTTTATTTTTTCTTCGATATTTTAAAGACAGAGTCTCACACTGTTGCCTAGGCTGGAGTGCAGTGGCATGACCATAGCTCAGTGAGGTCTCAACTCTTGGACCCAAATAGTCCATCCTCCTTGGTCTCCAAAATTGCTGGAATACAGGTGGAAGTCACTGTGCTCAGACTCTTCAAATATTTTTGCTTCTTCCATTTTGTTCTCCAATAATACTTTTGTTGGATCATTTGATACTGTTCTAAAAGTTGAATATAATACTCATTTAAATTTTTTTTTGTATTTTTTTCTTCATTTTGGATGACTTCAATTGCCATGTCTTCAATTTCAATGATCTTTTTTTCTTCAGTATACAATTTTCTTTAATACTTTTCAGGGCACTTTTCTATTTTGTTTTTTTCCCCCTCATTTTTAGAAGCTCCTTTTGATTCTGTCTGTACCTTCCATTTATTTCTTTATCATGTTCATTTTTTTCCCTTTATTTTCTTGAATGTACTGGCAGTGCCTGACTGTGATGGTTCAACTTATGATTTTCTAACTTTAGAATGTGAAAGTGATAGGCATTCAGAAGGACATCAACAAATTACATGAGATATTCAACACTTTATTATAAAATAGGCTTCATGTTAGCTGATTCATTTAAAGGTAGTCTAGTGTAAATTTTCTGAGTATGTTTATGATGAGATAGGCTAAACCTTTTAATTTTCTAATTGTGTTTATCTGGACTTTTTCTCTCTCTTTTTTAGTTAATCTGACAAGGTGTCTGTCGATCTTATCTATCCTTTTAAAGAACCAGCTTTTTATCGTGTTGATTATTTTTATGATATGTCTGGCTTATATTTCCTGCAATTGTAACTTTATTTTAATAATCTGGATTTTTCTGCTGAAATTAGGATTGAATTGTTCTTGCCTTTCCAGCTACCTTAGGCATAATGTTAGGTTGTTTACTTATGATCCCTCTGTTTTCTTTCTTACTTTCTTTTTTTTTGGTGTGTGTTGGAGTCTCACTCTATCACACAGACTGCAGTGCAGTGGCCACTCATGGCCACCCAGCCTTGACCTGCTGGGCTCTGGCTATCCTTCCGCCTCAGCCTTTTGAATAGCCAGAATTACAGACATGTGCTATCACGCCCGGCTGATTTTTGATTTATTGTAGAGATGAGGTCTTGTCAAGTTGCCCAGGCAGGTCTCGAACCCGCGGGCTCAGGCAATCCAATCACCTCAGCCTCCCAAGGCATGGGATTACAGGCTGAGCCACCGAGCCCAGCTTGTTTTCTTGATATATATGTAATGTTATGAATTTCCCTCTCAGCATTGATTTCATGGTATCCAAGAGGTTTTGATATGGTGTGTTTGTTTTCATTTGCTTTCAGGAATCTTTTTATATTTGCTTGATTTCTGTGTTGACCCAAAAGTCATTCAGGAGTGTTTTATTTAGTTTCCATAGATTTGGTTGTTTTGGGGAGTTCTTGATTGTAGTGATATTTATTTTTAATCCACTGTGATCTGAGAAGATGCTTGATATTGTCTTAATGTTTTGAAAATTGTTCACACTTTATTTATGCCCAAGAATGTGATCAATCTCAGAGTATGTTCCATCTGCTGATGAGTAGAATGTGTACTCTGTGATTGTTGGTTGGAGTGTTCTGTAGAGTCTATTAGGTCCAGTTGGTTGAGTATCAAGTTAAGGTTGCAGATCTTTGTAGGGCTCTTAGTGGATATTGAAGTCTCCATCTATGATTGCATGGGTGTCCATGTCCTCTCTTAGTTTACATAGCAATTGTTTTAGACATCTAGGTGCTCTTGTGTTGGGTGTATATATATTTAAGATAGATGTTTCTTGTTGGTGGATTGAAACTTTTATCATTATTTACTGTCCTTCTATGTCCTTTTTTTTTTTAACTTTTATTGGTTTAAAATCTGTTTTGTTAGATGTATAGCTACCCCTGCACTTTTTGCTTTTCATTTGCCTGGAAGATCTTTTTCCAACCTTTTCCTTTGAGTCTGTTGTCCTTTGCAGTGAGATGGGTTTCCTGGAGGCAGCTGAATGTTGAATCATGTTTCTTTATTCAATTTTCCACTCTATGCCCTTTTAAGGGTACATGAAGTCCATTCACATTCAAATTAATTATTGATATATGGCAGTTTATCCCTGTCATAATGCTCTTAAGAGATTGTTTCTTAAGAGGTTACTTACTTTCTTTTTTTGATTTTCTGTATAATCTATATGCTTTATTAACTCTGTGCTTGCCTGTGCTTTTGCAATTTGTGGAACTGTTCTTTTATTTCTGTGCTCAAAACTTTCTTAAGCATCTCCTGCAGGGCTGGTGTGGAGGTAGTGTATTCTCTCAGAGATTGAATGTCTGGAAAATATTTTAATTCTCTATCACTGATTAAGCTTAGTTTGGCAGGTCCTGCCAAACTAAGCTTAATCAGTGATAGAATTGCTGGAATTGTTTATCTTTAAGAATGTTAAAGATGGGACTCCAGTTATTTCTGACTTGCGGGGTTTCTGCTAATAAGTCTGCTACAATTCTGATGGGTCTTCCCCATTAGGTGGTCTAACACTTCTCTCTAGATGCCTTTAGGATTTTTTTCTTTCATGCTTATGTTGTGGAAATGGATTAATATGTGTCTTGGGGATTGTCTTTTCATGTAATATTTTGCAGGAGTTCTCTGAATCTCTTACATATGGATGATCACCCCTCCAGTGAGATATAGGAACTTATCTTGGATGACCTCTTGGAAGGCTTGCTCCAGGATTTTCTCAGTTTCCTCTTCTGTTTCAAGGATGCCAATTGATCATGGATTTAGTTTCTTTACATAATCCCACATATCTTGTAGGCTTTGCTCATTCTTTTTGAGCTTTTTCTCCTTTTCTTTTGATCTTGTTAGACTGGATTAGTTCAATATTTTGATTTTCAAGTTCTGAGATTCTATCCTCTGGTCGTCAATTCTACTCCCTAGTCCTATTGTTGTGTTTTAAAATTACAGGAAGGAATCCTTCATTTTCAGGATTTCATATTGGATCTTTCTTATATTGGCTAAGACAACTTTTATTTCCTGTACTGCTTTTGTTGCCTGGGTGATCTTTGTTTCCAACTTCTTGTGGTTTGCCTTGTCTGATTTTGCCACCCATTGTCTGAATTCCATCTCTGTCATCAAGGACAGGTTGTTCTGGATTTATTTCATTGTTGAATTCTTTGAGGGTACTTTTGTGGGTTTTATATCTTCAAGGCTTTGGGGATATTTGGGGGATTTTTTTGCTGTTTTTTCCTCATCTGTGAGACCATCTCTTCTCTTTTTATTACTTTTATTTTGTTTTGCTGTTTATTAGTTTGTTATGGTCTAGCTGCCCTGAGTTCTTTTGTGCTATTCAAGAAGAGTTCACACAGGAAGAGAAGAGCCATTAGAACCACAGGCACCCTGATGTCTCCAATTCCACCTCTCCTACTAGGCAGTGCTCTGAACTTCACCATACAGTTTTGCTGTGGTAGGCCAACATAGTTTCCAGGTAGGCTAACCTGCTTTCCAATTCCCAGTTGCCAGCTCTCTGTAGTAGTCTCAAGGGAGGGGGGCTTTCTTGCTGCTGTGGCAGCACTGTTGGAATGGTACCATCCACTGCTCAGAAACACTCCCATGAGAATCCAGGACTACCAGGTGCTCTTCTCAACTCTCCCTACCCTGCCAGAGGTTTATGTGCACTCAGAACTCAAAGGCAGAAGAATTTGTCAAACCTTGCTCCAAACTAGTATATGCTGTGTGTGTGTGTGTGGGGGGGGCTTCTCTAGAGGTGAGTGAAGTGGGGAAATGATCTTTCTTGGTCTGGGGACTGGCCACCAAGCACTGCCAGCAGAGTACACACCCTCAGGGATTAATTGACCATAGGTGTTCAGAGCTTGGATGGGTACCCAGCTCCATGTGAGTGCCTGCAGCATACCACTGTGCTGTATCTAGGCACCTTCCATGTGGGACATGGGACGTGACAGAGAGGCAACCATGGAGTAGATGATCTTCATGACTCTCAGTCAGACAGGGCCACTGCCATCCATGGCTGAGGAAGAGAGAGGCCCCCATCCAGGTGGAAAAAAGCTGTCCCACTCCTGCCTGAACACTTCAGTGGTATGTTGCCTGGATCCCTCCTAGCCACCACTGCCACTGCTGTTTCTGCCCCTATCCTGCCTCTACTCATCTCACATGCAGACCAAAGTGGAAATGAGGAGGGAGGACACCTCCATGGCTCCAATCCAGCACCACCACATTCACCTTTACCACCTGGATGGGAATAAAGATACAGACCATTTTTGCACACTTACAGGACTGATGACATAGATACGTGCCTCCATGGCTCCCTACAGGAAGGACCTTCTGGGGCTCTAAAGTCACCCCACTTCTCCTGAACACTGCAGTTGTGGCTCAGTACTCTCCCAAGAACAGACCCTCTGGAGATCATTATTAGGAGCAACTACTTCCTCTACTACTGCTACTACTTCTGTCTCTCCCCCTGCTACTTGTGTCAGGAAGAGAACAGGGAGCCAGGGTACTAAAGAAGCCAATAGACCATATACAACATACACCACAGATATAACTATAAGGGGGGAGGGGAGAAGGAAAAAAAACATTAAAAAGATCCATCCCACCAATAGCAAATGAAAGAAAAAATAAGAATATAAAAAAGAAGGGTTTGCCTCCACAAATAACAAGGAATCTACTAAAAAACATCAGCAATTCTAAAGGCCAAAGTGTTTTGACACCTACAAAGGATCCTACCAGCTCCTAAGTAATGGATCCTACCAGAGTACATTGTCCATAATCACAGTTTTATAATTCAGAATTTAAGTGGCAAATAAACTCAATGAGATCCAAGAGAAGATATATGCCTAAGTCAAACAGGCTATGAAAACAGTCCAAAAATTGAAAGCTGACATGACCACCTTAAGAAGGAACCAAATTTGTTTTTTGAAACTGAAAAATTCACTTCAGGAATTTAAATCAGAAACATAAATTTTAACAACAGACATGAGCAAGTGGGGGGGGGAATTCAGAGATAGAAGATGAATCCTCCAAATTAACCCAATTGGACAAAAATAAATTTAAAAAAAGAATAAACAAACAAAGAAGGCCTTCAATATATATGAGATTATGTAAAGAAACCAAATGTATGTTTAATTGGCATTCTCAAGAGAGAAAGGGAAAATGACAGCAACCTGGAACAAGATTTCAGGAAATTATCTAAGAAAACTTTCCCTGTCTTGCTAGAGAAGCTCACCATATAGATATAAGAAATTCACAGAACTACTGACAGTTATTATATGAGACAATCAGTCTCATGGACATAGTCATTAGACTAGTTAAGGTCATCATGATAGAAAAACTCTTACAGGTAGTTAGACAGAAGGGGCAGACCACATACAAAGGGACAATTATCAGAAACCTTGCAAGCCAAAAGAGAGTGGGTGCCCCCTATTAACATTCTTAAAGAAAAGAAATGCCAACCACGAATTTCTTACCCCACCAAATTAAGCTTCATAAATGAAGGAGAAATGAAGCCTTTCCTAGATAGGCAAGTATTAAAATAATTTATCACCTCCAGACCAGCCCTACGAGGGATGCTTAAGGGAAGTCTAAATACAGAAATGAAAGAATGATACTACTTAATACAAAAGCCCATGTAAGTACATAGTTTACAGACTATACAAATTAACCATAAAGTTGCAATCACAAGCAACTTTTTAACTGCAATATGGCAGAAACAAACCCTCTCACGTAGATAGATAATTTGATTGTTAATGGCCAAGATGCTTCACTTAAAAAATACTAAGCAAAAAATTGGATTAAAATCAAAAACACAAACATGGATCATTCTTCTGCTTTCATCAGAAAACCCATAGGATCAAGGTAAAGGGATGGAAAAAGAGTTTTCATGCAAATAGGATACAAAAAATAATAGGGGTGGCCATTCTTATGTTAGATAAAGTAGATTTTAAAAGTAAAAAAGGACCATGAAGAGCATTACATAATCATAAAGGGCCCAATTAAGCAAAAAGAAATATCTGTCTTACATGTATACAAAACCAACATAGGATCACCCAGATTTATAAATTAATTGCTACTTAGCTTAAAAGAGGGCATGAACATTCACACAATAATAGTGGGGGACTTCAACACCCAACTAAATGCTTTAGACAGATCATTAAGAAAGAAAACTAATAAAGAAATCCTGTGCTTAAATTAAGGATTTGACTAGTTAGATCTAACAGACCACTACAGACCCTTCCACCAAACAACCACAGAATATACATTCTTCTTATGCACACATGGGATCTACTTTAAATTTGGCCACATAGTCATAAATCAAGTTTGAACAAATCCTCCAAAATCAAAATAATACCAAGAGTCTTCTTGGACAATAGCAGAATCAAAATAGAATTCAACATCAAAAGGAACCTCAAAAACATACAAATACATGAAAATTGAACAACTTGCTTTTAAACTATTTTTGGGTAAACACAGAAGTCAAGACAGAAACAAACAAAAAAAAGATTCATAGAAACAAAGGAAAATAAAGACACAACATGTCACTCTGGGATGTCAAAAAAGCATTGCTCAGAGGAAGTTTATAGAGTTCATGCTCATGTCAAGAAAATAGAAAGATTTCAAATAAATCACCTAATGTTTAACCTAAGGGAACTGGAAAAAAAGAATGAACTAGACCTAAAGCTAGCAGAAGAAAAAAGTATCAAAAATCAGTGCAGAACTAAATTAAACTGAGACCAAAAAAAGCAAACATACAATCAACAAGGTGAAAAACTGGTTCTTTGATAGGATAAACAAGATCGACAGGTCCCTGTCCAGATTAACACCATACCACTAACAAAGAGAGAGAGAGAGAGAGAGAGAGAGAGAGAGAAAGGAGAAAGTACATAAATACGATCGGAAATGAAAAAGATGAACTTACAACTGATCCACATAATCTCCCAAGATTGAAATAGGAAGCAATTGAAACTCTGAACAGAATGATAATAGCCACAAAATTAAATCAGCAATAAAAAACTTTTCTACCAAAAGAAAAAATAAATAAATAAAGCCCTAGGCTAAATGGATTCACAGCCAAATTCCACCAGATGTACAAGGGAGAGCTGGTACCAATCTTATTGGAAGTGTTCCAAGCAAACAAATGGAAGGACTTCTGTCTAATTCTATGAATCCAGTATCATCATAATACCAAAAAATGCCAAAGATACAATAAAGAAAAAAAACTTTAGACTGATACTCCTGATTAACATAGATGCAAAGATCCTCAACAAAATACTATCAAACTACATCCAACACCACATACAAACATCATTCATCCTTATCAGGCATATTTATTCTCAGGATTAGGGTTAGGGTTAGGATGCAAAGCTGGTTCAACATATGCAAATAAATAACTGTAATCTATCATGTAAATGGAAGTAAAACTAAGAAAAATATGATTATCTCAATAGATTTAGACAAGCCATTTGATAAAATCCAACATCTCTTCAGGATAAAAAGTCTCAACCATTCAGGTATTGAAGGAACACTTCTCAAAATAATAAGAGCCATCTGTGACAAACCTACAGACAACATCATACTTAATGGGCAGAAGCTGAAAGCCTTCCCCCTACCAACTGGAAAAAAGACAAGGATGATCACTTTTACCACTCCTTTTTGACATAGTACTGGAAATCCTAGCCAGAGCAAATAGACAAGAGAAATAAATAAAATCTACCACCACAATTTTCTAGTCCCCATAAACAGCTTTAGTAAAGTGTCGGGATATAAAATTACAATCTGTTTTACAATAACCACAAACATAAGTGTGTGTGTGTGTGTGTGTGTGTGTGTGTGTGTGTGTGTGTGTGTGTGTGTACATATATGTATATATAATCTTGGACTACATCTAACCAAAGAGGTAAAGATTCCTACAATAAGAACTACTAAACACTGCTGAAAGAAGTAAAAGTTAACTCAAAAAATGGAGAAACTGTTCATGCTCATAGTTTGGAAGTATCAATATGGTAAAAAGAAGTCTATATGACTTAAAGTAATCTACAGATTCAATGTAATCCCTATCAAACTGCCAGTATTATTTTTCATAGATCTAGAAAAAAAATAATTAAAATCATATATGGAAGCAAAAACAGCCCGAATAGCCAAAGCAGCCCTAAACAAAAAGAACAAAGCCAGAAGTATCACATTGCCAGAATTTAAATTCTACTACAAGGCTACAGTAATCAAAACAGCATGGTATAGGTACAAAACTAGACACATAGACCAATGGACAAGAATAGAGAACCCAGAAATATAACTGCTGACTTACAACCAACTTATCTTAAATAAAGTCGACTAAACCAAAGATTGGGGAAAGGACAACCTATTCAACAAATGGTGCCAGGAAAACTGGCAAAGCATATGCAGAAGAAAGAATCTGGGCCCCTAGCTATCACTGTATACAAAAGTTAACCCAAAATATTTTAATAAATTAAACATGTCTCCATATTATAAAAATCCTAGAAGAAAGCCTGTGAAATACTCTTTTGACCATCAGCCTAGGCCATGAATTCATGTCCAAGGCTTCAAAAGCAAATGTAGCAAAGACCAAAATTGACAAGTGGGGCCCAGTCAAGCTAAAAAGCTTCTAAAGCACAGCAAAAGAAATCACCAACAGAATAAATAGACAACCTACAGAATGTAGGAAAATATTAGCAAACTATGCATCTGAAAAGGGACTCGTATCCAGAATCTATAAGAAACGCAAATGAATTCTCTCTCTCTCTCACACACACACACACACACACACACACACACACACACACACACACACCCCAAATAATTACATGAAAAAATGAACAAGCACTTCTAAAACTACATATTAGCAGCCAGCAAACACCTGAAAATATGCTCAACATCACTGATCACCACAGAAATGCAAATTAGAACCACAATGAGATACCATCTCACACCAATCATACCTGTTTCTATTAAAACATCAAAAACAACAGATATGGGTGAGGTTGCAGAGCAAAAGGAACACTCGTACGCTGTGCAAATATAAGTTCAATTCCTGTGGAAAGCAGTTTGGAGATTTCTCAAAGAACTAAAAATAGATTTACCATTTAACTCAGCAGTCTCACTATGGGTTATATACTCAAAGGAGCATAAACATTCTACCTAAAAGACACCCATACTCATATGTTTATTATAGCGCTATTCACAATGGCAAAAACATGGAACCAACTTAGGTGCCCATCAACAGTGGAATGAATAAGGAAAATGTGGTGCATATACACCATGAAAACACTATGCAATTATAAAAATGAATGGAATCATGTCCCTTGCCAGCACCATGGTGGTGGCAGCTGGAGGCCATCATTCTGAGTGAATTATCACATAAAATTTAATACCGTATTTTCTTACTTATAAGTGAGAGTTAAACACTGGGTACATATGGGCATAAGGATGGGAACAGTAGACATGGAGACACTTCAAGTGGGGAGAGAAGGAGAGAAGTAAGGGATGAATACTACCTATTGGGTACTATGCTCACTACCTGAGGGGACGGGTTCAATAGAAGTCCAAACCTCTCCACTTCACTGTATACCTATGTAACAAACATGCACATGTACCCCTTGAATCTAATTTTTTTAAAAAAGTAACTGTACCATTTTGTATTCCCACCAGCGATGAATTAGAATTTATGTTGCTCCACATCCTCTCTAGCACATAATGTCATCAGTGTTCTAGATTTTGACATTTCTAATAGGTATACAGTTCTAATAGGGAATTTCAAATTGTTTTAATTTGAAATTCCCTAATAGCATGACATTGTACATCTTTTCATACCATTTCTTGCCATCTCACATATCTTCTGTGGTTGGGTGACTGTTCAAGTTTCTATCCAGTTTTTAATCAGATTGTTATATTTGCACACTTTGGATGACAATTATTTGTCTGATATGTGTTTTGCAAATAATTTCTCCCAGTCTGTGGCCTTTTGGTTTTCTTAATATTGTCTTTCTTGGAGCAGAAGTTCTTAATTTTAATGAAGTTCAGTTTATTATTTATTTCTTTTATAAATTGTATCTTTGACGTTATATTTTAAATGTCATAACCATACTCAAATTCATCTGGATTTTCTTCTATGTTATTTTCTAGAGCTTTATAATTTTGTGTTTTTCATGTAGGCCTATGATAGATTTAGAGTTAATTTTTTTAAAGCATATGAAGTTTGTGTCTAAAGTTATTTATTTTGGCATGTCCAGGTGTTTTAGAATCATTTGTGGAAAAGAATGACTTTTGTCCTTTGTATTGTCTTTAATTATTTGTCGAAGATCTGCTGACTATATTTATGTGCATCTATTTTTAGACTTCCTGTTCTATTCCAATGATGCATTTGTTCTTTCACCAATACCATACCATCTTGATTATTGCAGATATGTAGTAAGTGTTGAAGCTGGGTAATGTTTAATTTTTTTAAACTTTGTTAATCTCCCTCAGTATTGAGTTAGTGCTGTTGAGTTGAACTAGTCCTCACTGATTTCTACTTGCTTTCTTTTAATTAGTGTTAGTATGGTAAATCTTTATCTATACTTCCACTTTAAATCTATATATGTTCTTATAAACAACATTTGTTGGATTTTTTTTTTTTTTTACTTACTCTGACAATCTTTTTTTTTTTTTGAGTTGGAGTCTCACTCTGTTGCCCAGGTTGGAGTGCAGTGGCACACTCACAACCACCCCAGCATTGAAGTATTGACCTGCTGGGCTCTGGAGATCCTTCTGCCTCAGTCTTGCAAGTAGCCGGAACTACAGGTGTGCGCTACCACACTAGGCTAATTTTTATTTATTTATTGTAGAGATGAGTTCTCTTCAAGTTGCCTGGGTTGGTCTTGAACCCGCAGGCTCAGGCAATCTGCTCGCCTTGGCCTCCCAAAGTGCTGGAATTACAAACTGAGCCACCAAGCACAGCAGCAATCTTTTAAAATTTGTTTATTTAGGCTAATGAAATTTAAAATCATTTTTAATGTAGTTTAATTAATTTCTACCACATTGACTAACATCAGTGTGGTAACAACTGTTTTTTTATTTGTTACCCTTGTTCTTTATTTTTATTTTTGTCTTTTACTCTTTCTGCCTTTTTTTTTTTTTTTTTTAGTTGGTGTCTCACTCTGTTGCCCAGACTAGAGTGCAGTGGCCGCTCCCGGCCACCACAGCCTCGACCTGCTGGACTCCGGTGATCCTTCCACCTCAGCCCTCCGAGTAGCCAGAATTACAGGCGTGTGCTACCACGCCCGGCTAATGTTTTGATTTTATTGTAGAGATGAGGTCTCGCCTGCCCAGGTGGATCTCAAACCCGCGGCCTCAGGCAATCCACTCACCTCAGCCTCCCAAAGGCATGGGATTACAGGCTGAGCCACCAAGCCCAATTTTCATAATAACGGTGTTAGCCCATTCATGAGAATAGAGTCCTCATGACCTAAATACCTTATAAAAATCCTACTTCCCAATACCACAATCATAACAATTAAATTTCAATGTGAGTTTTGGAGGGGACAAGCATTTAAACCATAACCGATATCATGAAAGTGAGCCCCTGAGAAAAGGTGGAAGGAGACAATCAGCCCACCTCTGCACTTTGAGGAGATGAGAGACCTCTAAGAACGATATGGGTGGGGATATTTAAAGGTGGTCTATGCCTTGTGGGGACAACAAGAGAGCCACAAAACCCTTGGCAGATGACCTTAATGCAGGGCAAAAATATACATATGTCTGCACAAAAGTGCCCAGGTTGAGGACATGAACTGGAGATGAAATCACATCTTAGCATCACGCACTCTGGCTTGGGGCTGATTCAACCAAGAGAAGGAGGTACAGCAAATGTTGGCAACTGATATGCCTAGAGGACACACTTCTTTGTAATATGTTAACCCAGAGGGCACAGATGCTCAAATGGAGAAGCTTAAAAAAAAAAAATGCAAGGAGGCACTTACAGGCAAGCAACAGTCTCAACTAACTGAAAGTTAATATGCCATAGCTTTAAAAAAATGCATACAATTATGATTCATAGCATCCTCTGAGTTTTCCTCCCTCTATTGCTCTGTGGTATTCTATGAAAATGTCTTTATACATAACAACCGTGTCTCAGTTATGACATATGGTAGCTATTCTTGGGACAAAGTGTTAAAGTGGTATCAGCACCTATTTCGCCAAAAAAAAAATTTTTGATGGTAGTAGCTATAATTAGAGATTGAATCCTTGCTTTTTACTATAAACCACCTAGTACACTTGCGCTCTTGGCCTATAGAAATTAAACTGGAAGGTCAGAGTTGAATTCCATTAGGCAAGCAGCATTTACTTGCAAATGGTGAGTATGTGGGTTGTGTGTAGTTTCAGAAGGAAAATATTTATATAAGTTCAGAGAACTTCCAGAGAAAGATAAAAGTATATTAATGGAAAAACTGAAAAATAATTTGAATATCATAAGGAATCTAAGAAAATATGAAACTCTCCAAAAAACTCTTTTAACTCTAAAGAAAATATGTGAATATATTTTGAAATTATTGCAAAAGTCTATGTCATAAAGTAATACAAAACAAAACTATGTTCTGACAAAATCTTAACCTTAACCCTAATCCTTTTAAGGGAATACTTTCTTTGTTTTGCAAAAAATATTTAAAAATTCATGATATCCAAAATTATAATCTGCATGATGTAAAAGTATCAGCAGCCCCACAAAATGTCAAAGACAAAAAAACACTCTAAGCATCTTTAATAGAGATGATACAAAACCAAATCTTCTGCATCTTCAAATACCACTATCTTACACTACACAATCTATTATTATAATTTGACTGGATGCTAATACATAGTAGAAGTCTTATTTCTAACAACAAATATTTTTAAAAAGTTATTAATATATTAAAACAAGTGGTTTTATTTTTTATTGCTACTTAATCTTTTGAGATATTTTCCTGTCATTTATTTGATTAATATTACTAGCTAGTGAAAATCTATAAATTTTTTTTTGCTATAGTGTCACCAATGTGGGCAAAGAGAAACTCATACAGAGAGGAAAGAGAGAGCACATGTATTTTGACATCAATTCTATTATAGCATTTTATAAAAGTATCAGTGTGAAGTAATAGATAGTGTTTGTTTTGTTGAGGTACATTATTTGCATACCTAATTTGCAAAGTTTTCCCCCTAAAGTAATGTTGAATTTTTACACATGCTTTTTCTGCATTTATTGAGATGAATATATAATTCTTACCCTTCATTCTGTTAATATGATGTGTCATTTTTATAGATTTGTGTATGTTGAGCCAACTTTGCATCCCTGGAATATCTCACTTGATCATAATCTATGAATCTTTTAATGTGCTATTGAATTCAGGTTGTTAGTATTTTGCTGAAGATTTTTATTTACTTATTTTTTAAAATTTATTTTATTTAAAAGAGGTGGAGTACAATTCAGGATTAGGTACATATGTGGTCATTGTACAGGTAAAGCTTGGGCCTAATTTTGGTATCCACTTTTCCTGGTTTGAGATTATGTACCCTTATTAATGTTATCTGGCAGTTTCCAGCTACTGCCAATCCCTTTCTTATAATATTATGTAAATGCTCAGGTTCTGCTTATGAGAGAGAACATATGGTACTCAGTTCTTTGTTTCTGTGATGAATCATTGAGAATTATAAACTGTAAATCCATCCAAGTTGCTACGAAGTCCATAATTTTGTTCTTCTTTATGGTTGTGAAATATTCCATCATACATATGTACCACATTTTATTATCCAGTATAGTTTAAATAAGCAGCATAGTTGGTTCCATGTTTTTGCTACTGCAAATAGTGCTGCAATAATCATCGGTGTGCAGGTATATCTTTTTTATAGGGTGATTTGTGTTCCTCTAGGTATATTCTCAGAAGGGAGATTGTTGGATCTCATGGAAGGTCAATTTCTAGTTCTTTTAGGAATCACCACACTGTTTTCCATAGAGACTGAAAAAGTTTGTATTCCCAACAACAGTGTAAAAGTGTTTTCTTTTCTCTGCATCCTCGCCAGCGTCTGTTGTATGTTTTATTAATGATTGACATTCCTACTGGAGTTATGTGGTATCTCAATGTGGTTTTGATTTACATTTCTCTGATCATTAGTGAGGCTGAGGATTTTTTCATATATCTGTTGGGTACTCACATGTCTTCTTTTGCAAAGTGTCTATTCATGTCTTTGGCCCACTTTCTAATGGGGCTGTTTGTTTTTTTCCTTTTGGCATGTTTGAGTTCCTTGTAGATCCTGGGTGTTAGGCCTTTGTCAGATACACAGTTGGCAAATATTTTATCCCATTCTGTGGGCCATCTCCCTGCTCTTTTGATGATTTCTTTTGCTTTGCAGAAGCTTTTCATTTTGATGAAGTCCCACCGGTCTATCTTATCTCTTATGGCATGGGCTTTTGGGGATTTGATCAAGATTGGTTGTCTATTCTGAGTTCCATAAGGGTGTCTCCTGAATTTTCTAAGATTCGTAAGTTTCAGTTTCACATTTAGGTCTTTGATTCATTTGGAGTTGATTTTTGTGTATGTTGATAGGTAGGAGTCCTGTTTCATTCTTCTGCACATGGTCAGTCAATTTTCCCAGCACCATTTACTGAATAAGTTATCTCCCCAGTGTTTGTTGGAGGAGGCTTTATCGAAGATGAGTTGGTTGAGAAATTGAGTTTCTGCTTCCAGAATCTCTATCCTGTTTCATTGGTTTATACATCTGTTCTTGTACCAATACTAGGTTGTTTTGATTGCTATAGCCTTACAATAAAGTTTAAAATCTGGAAGTGTGATACTCCCACTATGTTTATTTTGCTAAGGATTGTTTTGGCTACTTGTAGTTGTTTATGTTTCCATAAGAATTTCTGTATTGTGGTCTCCAGACCTGAGAATGATGATGTTGGTAATTTAGTGGGTATCGCGTTGAATCTGTAGATTGCCTTTGGTAGGATGGACATCTTAACTATGTTGATTTTCCCAGTCCATGAGCATGGTATATATTTCCACTTGTTTGTGTCATCTTTGATTTCTTTGAGCATCGTTTTGAAATTTTCATTGTAAAGTTCTTTCACTTCTCTGGTTAGGAAGATGCTGATGTATTTAATATGTATATATTTTTAATGACTATTGTGAATGGGATTGTGCTTTTAATTTAGTTCTCTGACTGTTTGTTGTTGGTATATAAGAATGCAACTGTTTTTTGCATATTTAGTTTGTACCGTGAGACTTTGCCAAAGTCTTTTATCAGTGCAAGGTGGTTTTTGCCAGATTCTCTTGAATCTTTGAGGTATAAGATCATATTGTCAGCAAAGAGAGATAACTTGGTTTCTTCTTCTCCTATTTGGATACCTCTGATCTCCTTCTGTTGTCTGATTGCTCTAGTGAGCACTTCCACATCTATGTTGAATAGAGGAGTGAGAGTGGGCAGCCTTGTCTTGTTCCGGTTTCCAGGTGAAATCCTTCCAATTTCTGTCCATTTAGCAATATTTTGGTTGTGGGCTTATCATAGATGGCTCTTACTGTTGTGAGGTATGTTCCCTCCATGCTTAGGTGTTTGCAGGTTTTTTATCAAGAAGGGATGCTGGATTTAGTCAAAAGTTTTTTCTGGATCTAATGATATAGTCACGTAGTTCTTGTTTTTACATCTATTGATGTATTTAATTACATTTATGGTCTTGCAGATGTTGAACTTGTCCTGCATCCCAGGAATGAAGCCTACTTGGTCATGGTGGTCATGATGATTTTTGAGATGTATTGTTGGATCCAATTTGCTAGAATCTTGAGAATTTTTGCATCTGTGTTCATCAGGGATATTGGTCTGTAGTTTTCTTTTTTATTGGATTTTTGCCCTGTTTGTTTATCAGTGTTATGTTAGTTTCATAAAATGATTTGGGGGAGAGTTCCATCTTTCTTGATTGCCTGGAATACTTTCAATAGGATTGGTATCAGCTTCTCTTTGTATGTTTTGTAGAATTCTGCTGGAAATCTGTCTGATCCAGGGCTTTTTTTTTTTTGTAGGTAGTTTTCTTATGACAGAGTTAATTTCCTGGTTTGTTATTGGTCTATTAAGGATCTCAATTTCTTCTTGTTTCACTCTTGGGAGGTTGTGTGATGTTAGAAAGTCCTCCATTTCATTTAGGTTACAGTGCTCTACACATTCAGACAGTTCTCTAGTCACCAACTTTAGAAATGATACCTGAAAGTATAGCTTTTGCTGAAGATTTTAAAATGTATGTTCCTCAGTAAGTGACCTGTCATTTCCTTTTCTTGTAGTGTCTTTATTTGACTTTGGTATTAGGGTAATGCTGGCTATGTAAAACGATTTTGGAAGTATACCCTCTTCCTCAAAGAGTTTCTAAAGGATTGGTATTAGCTCTTTTTAAAATGTTTGGCAAAATTTGACAAGGGGCTATCAGACCTTGGGCTTTTCTTTCATCATATAATTTTTATTTCTGATTTATCTTTTGATCTATTATTGGTTTTCCCAGATTATGTCTTCACAATTCAGTCTTGATTGGGTATATGTGTCTAAAAATGTATCCTCTTTTTTTTAGGCTATCCAATTTTGGCATATAATTATTTATGGTAGTCTATTACAATTATCGGAATTTCAGTGGCATCAATTGTTATGTCTATTCTTTTCTTGGTGACTTTATTTGTGTCTTCTCTTTATTTTTCTTAGTGTAGCTAAAGTTTATTAATTTTATTTATTTTTTCCAAAAAATGACTTCGAGTTTTATTAACCTTTTCTGTTGATTTTCCATCATTTCTTTAATTTCTACTCTGATTTTCTTTTTATAGTTTTATGAGGTTATAAAGTTAGGTTGTTTATTTGAGATCTTTTATTTTCCTTAATGTAGGCATTTATTACTATAAAATTCTCTGTTGGAAAGCATTTTGCTGCATTCCATTAGTTTTGGTAGGTTGTGTTTTCATTTTCACTTCTCTCAATGTATTTTTTAAATCTCACTTTTAATTTCTTTTTTGATCCATTGTTTGTTCAGGAGTGTGGTGTTTAACTTCCACATATGGTAAATGTTTCAATTTTCATTTCATTATTATTTTCTAATTTCATACCATTTTGATCAGAACAGATAACTTGTATGATTCTAATCTTATTTTTAAAAATTTTTTAATTTTAAAATTGTGGGGTACAATTCAGGGTTAGATATACAAATATTCCTTGTGCAGGTACCTTTGTTGATAAGGTGTGACCCTCCTTCCCCAGGCAGTTTCCCATTATTGCCAATCCCACCTCTTCACCCCACCCATGCCTCTGCAGTTTCCTGCTACTGTCAATTCTTTTCTTATAGTATTATAATAGTTGTTCAAGGTCCAATATAGGTGAGAATATGTGATACTCAGTTCTTTGTTTCTGTGAAAGATTACTCAATATTATAGACTCTAAGTCCATCCAGGTTGCTGCAAAGTTCATGGTTTTGTTCTTCTATATGGCTGTGTAATATTCCATTGGGCGGCACTGTTGGTTCCATGTTCTTGCTATTGTGAACAATGCTGCAATAAATATACATGTGCTGGTATCTTTTTTATAGAGTGATTTGCATTCTTCTAGGTATATTCCTAGTAGGGGGATTGCAAGGTCATATGGAAGGTCAATTTTTAGAACTTTTAGGAATTGCCAAACTGTTTTCCACAGAGGTTGTACTGATTCACACTTCCACCAACAGTATAGAAGTGTTCCCTTTTCACCACATCCTCTCCAGCATCCGTTATTTTTTGAGTTATTGACAATGGCCATTCTGACTGGAATTAGATGGTATCTCCATGTAGTTTTAATTTGCATTTCTTTGATGACTAGTGAGGCTGAGCATTTTTTCATGTATCTGTTGGCTGTTCATATGTCTTTTTTTGAGAAGTGTCTTTTCAAATCTTTTGCCCATTTTGTTATGGGGCTGTTTGTTTTTTTTCTTTTCAGCATGTTTGGGTTCCTTGTAAATCCTAGATGTTAGACCTTTGTCAGACATAGAGTTGGCAAATATTTTTTCCCAGTCTGTGGGCTGTCTTCCTGCTCTCTTGATGGTTTCTTTGGCTTTGCAGAAGCTTCTCAGTTTGCAGTTTGATAAGATCCCACTTGTCTATCTTATCTCTTATCACATGGGCACTTAGGGTTTCAATCAGGAATTGTTTGCCAGTTCCAATTTCTATAAGACTGTCTCCTGCATTTTCTAAGGTTCTTATAGTTTGACGTTTTATGTTTAGATCTTGGATACATTTAGAGCTGATTTTTGTGTATGGTGATAGGTAGGGGTCTTGTTTTCATATTCTACATGTGGTCAGCCAGTTTTCCCAGCTCCATGTACTGAATAGGTTCTCCTCTCCCCAGTGTTTGTTGGAGGCTTTTTTGAAGATAAGTTGGTTGAGAAATTGAGGTTTTGCTTCTAGAATTGCTATTTTATTCCATTGGTCTATATGCCGGTTCTTGTACCAATACCAGGCTGTTTGGATTATTGTAGCTCTATAATAACATTTAAAGTCTGGGAACATGATACTTCCTGCTTTGTTTTTTTTTTTTTTTTTTTTTTGCTGGGGATTGTTTTGGGTATTCAGGGTAATTTATGTTTCCATATGAATTCTTGTATTGTTGTTTCTAGGTCAGAGAAGAATGTTGCTGGTGATTTGATGGGTATTGCATTAAAACTGTAGATTGCCTTAGGTAGAATGGACATCTTAACAATGTTGATTCTTTCTATCCATGAGCATGGAATATTTTTCCAGTTGTTTGTGTCATCTTTGATTTCTTTGAGCAGTGTTTTGTAGTTTTCATTCTAAAGGTCTTTCACATCTCTGGTTAGGAAGATGCCAAGATATTTCATTTTTTGTGTGACGATTGTGAATGGAATTGTGCTTTTTATTTGGGGTTCTGTTTGTTATTGGTGTTTAGAAATGTGATTGTCTTTTGCACATTTATTTTATACCCTGAGACTTTGCCAAAGTCCTTAGTCAATGCAAGGAATCTTTGACAGATTCTCTTGGGTTGTCAAGGTATGGAATCATGTCATCTCCAAAGTGGATAACTTGATTTCCTCTTTCCTTATCTGTATACTCCTGATTGCTTTCTCTCCTCTGATTGGTCTAGCTAGAATTTTCAGAACTATGTTGAACAGGAGGAGTGGGAATGGGCATCCTTGTCTTGTTCCAGTTTTCAGGGGAAAGGGTTGGAATTTCTGTCTGTTTAGCAGTATGTTGGCTGTGGATTTCTCATTGATGGCTCTTAGCATTTTGAGGTATGTTTCATCTATGCCTAGATGTTCGAGGGTTTTTATCAAGAGGTGCTGGATTTTATCAAAAGTTTTTTCTGCATCTAATGATATAATCATGTGACTTTTGATTTTACATCTGTTGATGTATTTAATTATGTTTATGGTCTTACGAATGTTGAACCAGACTTGCATCCTAGGAATGAAACCTACTTTGTCGTGGTGGATGATTTTTGATATGTGTTGTTGAATACAGTTTGCTAGGATCTTGCTGAGAATTTTAGCATCTATGTTCATCAAGGATATTCGCCTGTAGTTCTCTTTCTTTGTTGGATCTTTACCTGGATAGCTATCAATGTGATGTTAGTTTCATAAAATGATATGGGGAGAGTTCCATCTTTCACAATCACCTGAAATACTTTCAATAGTATTGGTATCCGTTCCTCCTTGTATGTTTTGTCAAATTCTGCTGCAAAGCTATCTGGTCCAGGGCTTTTTTTGGTAGGTAGTTTTTTTTTTTTTTTTTTATGACAGTCAATTTCCTGGACTGTTATTGGTTTATTTAGGGTCTCAATTTTTTCTTGTTTCCACCTGGGGAGGTTGTGTGTTGTCAGAAAGTCCTTCATTTCCTTTAGGTTTTCAAGTTTGTTTCCACACTAGTAGTCTCTGATAATCTTTTGCATTTCTTCAGGGTCAACTGTGACTTCATCTTTTCTGTTTCTGATTTGTTTATTTGGGCTTTTTCTCTCTTTTTCTTGGTCAGTCTAGCTAGGGGACAATCTTATTTATCCTTTCAAAGAAACAGTTTTTTGTTTCATTGATTTTTTTTGTATTATCTTTTTGTCTTCTATATCCCAGATTTGGGCTTTTATTTTGGTGATCTGGATTCTTCTGCTGAAGTTAGCGTTTTGATGATCTTGCTTTTCCAGTTTTCTCAGGCATCTTCTTAGGCTGTTAACTTGTGATCTTCTCATTTTCTTCATGTGTGTTTATAGAGATATGAATTTCTCTCTTAATACTGCTTTCATGGCATCCCAGAAATTTTGGTTGGATGTTTCTTCATGTTCATTTGTCTTTTAATCTTTGTTTTAATTTCCATGTTGACCCAGCAGTTGCTTAGCATCATGTTGTTTAGTGTCCATTGTTGGTGTTTATTTTTTTTTCCCACTGTGGTCTGAGAAGGTGCATGGCAGAATTTAAATCTTATGAAATTTGTTTATGCTTGTTTTATGGCCAAGGATGTGGACAATCTTAGAGTATGTTCCACATGATGATGAGTAGAATGTATATTCTGTGGTCATTGGGTGGAGTGTTCTGTAGGTATAAATTAAGCCCATTTGGTCAAGTCACTTTGAGGTTCTGGATCTCCTTGCTGATTTTTTGTCTTGATAATCTGTCTAGGGTTGTGAGTGGGATATTAAAGTCCACAACTATGATAGTGTTAGAGTCAATATCTTTTTTGAGTTTGCCTAGAAGCTGCTTTATGAAAGGTGGTGCTCCTATGTTGGGTGCATATATGTTTAGATGGATATTTCTTTTGATGGATTGAACCTTTTATTATTATGTAGTGACCTTCTGTATCTTTTTAAATTTTTGATACTTAAAGGGTATTTTGTCTGATATTAAGATAGCAACTCCTGCTTTCTTTAATGTTCTGTTACCTGAAATTTTGCTTCCCATCCTTTCCTTTGAGTCTTTGAATGTTCCTACTAGTGAGATGAGTCTCTTGGAGACAATATATTGTTGCCTCATGATATTTTATCCATTTTGTCATTCTGTGTCTTTTCAGGGGTGCATTTAGTCCATTCACATTCAGCCTAATTATTGAAATGTGAGTTTATCCCTGTCATGAGGTTCCTATAGAGTTGTTATTGTTCCTGTTTGTTTGTTGTCTTTCTTTTGATTTTTGGGTTGATTCAAACTTTTTCCTGCACTCTTGTGAAGAACGTTGTCATTCCTTTTTCCCCTTTTTTTTGTGTTTAATACTTTCTTAAGTGTTTTTCTAAGCTGGTCTAGAGGCAGTGTAAGTTCTTAGGAATTGAATGTCTTGGGAAGATTTTAATTCTCCCTCATTGATGAAGTTTAGCTTAGCTGGGTAGATAATTCTAGGTTGGAACTGTTTTTATTTGAGAACTTTGAAGATTTGGTTCTAAGTTCTCCTAGTCTAAAGTGTTTCTGTATATAAATCTACTGCTTTTCTAATTGGTCTTCCCCAGTAGGTAGTCTGATCTTTTTCTCTTGCTTCCTTTAGGATTTTTTGTTTTATACCTACTTTGTTTAGGTAAATTACTATGTGTCTAGGAGTTGATCTTCTCATTTGTTGTCTTGCAGGGGTTCTCTGAATATCTTGTGTTTGAGTGATTGCATCACTGATGAGATGAGGAAAGTTTTCTTGAATAATTTCATGGAATATTTGTCTCAGGGTGGTCTCTGTCTCTCTTTCCCTCTTTCTGGAAGTCTATTACTCTTAGGTTCAGCCTCTTGAAATAATTGCTCATCCCTCAGAGGTATGTTCTGTCTTTTTAAGCTTCTTTTCTATGTTTTTGACAGTTTGGGTCAATTTTATATTTTGGTACTCAAGCTCTGTGATTCTTTCTTCTGCTTGGCTAATTCTGCTTTTCCTGCTTATCAGTTTGTTATTTATTTCAGTCACAGTATTCTTCACTGCTGTTATCTCAGTTATCAACTCCTTCCTATTTTCCTCTTGTCTTTCCTCAATTCTTTTTATTCTCTCCATTACTCTCTTACTATATGGGTTTGTAGTTTGAGACCAGTCATTCTGGGGGCTCTTCATTGTTTGCATTCCAAAGTCTGTTTTCTCAGTGGCTGACCTCCCAAGTGTCTGTGTTAGACCCATATTCTTCTTTTGGTTTTTCTTCATTTGTGTAGATTTTCCTACCTCCCACCTTCCCCCTCTTCTTTTATTCTGTTGTTCATGGATGGTGGGGTTGCTTTTACTTCTGTTTGCTCAGTCTCCTTTTCTCCCTTATGTGGATCCTCTGGCTTTGTTTGATTCTAAAGCTGGACTGTATGTTGGGGATTGAGCTTTTTGCAGTTTTGAGGTTTAGTTTAGGGAGGAGTGGGGATTCACAATCTATCTGCAGATCCCAGTATCCATTGACAGGTGTATGGGCACTCTGGAACCCACTTCCCATTGCCTTACAATCTGTCCATGCAGTAGGGGTATAGGTTAGCTCCTTGGAAGAAAAATGAGGTAAGAAAAAGGAAAATAATGAAAAAGGGAATGGGGGGGCAAGAGGAAGGTGGAGAGAAAGAAAAGTAAGAGGAAAAACACAGATGTACCAACTAACAAATGAAAAGAGACACAAAGGCAGAAAAGAATGAAAAAAAACCTAAAACACACAGATAATCATACAAACACATAGTCCAACATAAACCTACCTATTGATGTATTTTTCTCATACACAAACAGGAAGTCTAAAGAACAGAAAAAAATCAGTAAAATAACAGTAACAAAGCAAATATGAAAACATTATCAAAAACAGAAAGAAAAAACACTAAAACAAAAACAAACAAAAATGATGAAAACAAACAGACAAAAAAATAAAAACAAGGCATCAAACTCACTCTGAGGTCATTCTTGTATGTCCAATGTCCTTTCAGCTCTGACCTCTAACCCCTCCCCTCTGCTCTCAGCACAGGCAGATAGGGTTGCTCACAGCTTGGGTCAGATGCCCCAGGTCTTTGGAAGGAGGGTGGATCAGTTCTGGACTCACTTGGATTGCTGCTTGTCAGGTGTGCCACTCAGATCTGATCTTTCTGTGTTGTATCCAGCATGGGGGAGGGGCTTCTATCTCTCCCAGTTTGATGAGATTACCTTAGGTCCCAATTTGGAGGTTGGGTGGAGCTGAGCAGAGCTGGGCAGGTCAATGCAGCTTTCTGCCTGTTCCTGGGACAGAGAAGATGGCTGCAGTGGGCATCTCCTCACCAGGCATGGGGCACCTCTCTGGCTTTCCTTGATCCTTTCTCTCCACTATTCAGATCCAGGGCTCCAAGTAATCCACTATAACAGGTGTTGGTATGGGCCAGGCATCAGGCAATGAGAATCAGCGGGATTCAGCAGGCTCCTCTCAGGAGAGTCCCACGAGCAGCAGAGGATCTTGCGTGCACTCATGCTCCTATCTCTGGGTGGTGGAGGCTTGCGTTCACCTTCAGAGGGGGGACCCAGGTGCATGAACCTGAGTATCCCCTCATATGAACTTTCACTCTCTCACCAGTGCACACCTATTCATGCAGAGAGTCTTTATGGACACTTGCTTTTGCAGAGACTCTCACAGTCTGACCTGTCCAGTTGCCAGGTTAAGCTCTGCCTTGCTTCCAATCTTAAATGTTATGACTTGTTTTGTGACCCAACATATGATCTCTTAGAGAATGTTCTGTTTGTACTTGAGAAGAATGTGTAGCATTTTGTTGCTATGTGATAGAATGTTCTAAATATCTGTTAGTTGCATATGGTTGATAGGGTTATTCATGTCCTTTATTTCCTTGTTGATTTAAAAAAAATCTGGATGAGCTACCCATTGTTGAAAGTGGGGTACTGAAGGCATGTAATATTACTCCAGATAATGTACCAGTTGTTTGCCATGATGTAGGGGCAGAAATAGTCAACTTTCTGAACAGAGTAAGACTATTCAGCCGGGCTCGGTGGCTTAGCCTGTAGTCCTTCGCTTTGGGAGGCCAAGGTGAGTGGATTGCCTGAGCCCGCGGGTTTGAGACCTGCCTGGGCAACTTGACAAGACCTCATCTCTGCAATTAATCAAAAAACGAGCCGGGCATGGTAGTGTGCGCCTGTAGTTCCAGCTACTCGGAAGGCTGAGGTGGAAGGATCGCCAGAGCCCAGCAGGTGGAGGCCGCAATGGCCGGGAGCAGCCACTGAGTCTGGGCAACAGAGTGAGACTCTGACTCAAAAAAAAAAAAAAAAAAAAAGGCTATTCTAACTTCCTCTTAAACAGATGTTAAGCCAGGATTTCTTATTTTAGCCATTACCTCTTCGCTTCAATTTTTAGAGGTTCTTGATAACTTCAACATTTGATCTTCTGTGTGAACCAGGTTGATTACTGAATTTTTCCTCCTGAATATTTGTTTGGCACTTAGTTGTTCAGTTCTTTTCCAACCATCTGCTTTTTGTTTTTAAAGCCTTGTTACTATTGTCTCTTTTCCTATTTGCCACAACCTCTGAGTATATGATTTGAAAATCCTTTTACTATAATTTCCATGTGGTTTAGGGAAGTAGTGGAAGTTGATGTTCATTTTTAATCCCCAGTTTTTACTTGGAAGGTAATTTCAGATTATGTCTTAATAATTTAACCATTATAGTCAATAGTTTAAAGGTTATGTAGGAATATTCCAGGAATAATGAAATAGTAAGAACTGGTAGAAACTAAGGTTTTTAAGAAGAGTAATGAGTATAATTTAATGTGGATGTGATATGCCTTGTTTTAAAAATTACCTACAGTTGGGTTACCCAGCAAATATGTTTTTGTTAATTTAATGTTTGCCATTATCAGGACAAATGTATCAGCAATTAGATGTCTTCTTAAACATTGTGTATGGAAATAAACCTTTCATTTGGTCATCACAATATTTATTGCGCTTCTATTATTAAGAATTGGGGGAGAGAAATAAAGCCTTGCTCACAACTAGAATGTATTAAGGATACCTAAATGCTCAATTACACCAGAATAAGCTAAGTCAAAAGTAGGATTGTCCCTCATTCCCTCAGGCTGTAAGTTCCTGTTGTTACTAAATTCTTAATCTCTACCCTGCATTTCTCCTCCTGCACACACTGCTCCTTTACTCCCTTACAATACCTGTTAGACATCCTCCTGGTTAGATTTCTTCACTCTCAAGATAATGTTTTTTAAAAGGCTATGCATTTAGCATATTTTACTGAATATTTTATACCCAATAAAGGGATTAGTGTGCAATAAAACACAACAAAGCATACAACTCAGATTTATGTTGGACATCCTTTCTGTTGAACTCCCCTTTGCCATTTCAAACAACGTGAAATTCTTGCTGATTGGTTCACCTTATCGATTTCTGGACTTCAATTGTACTGCAGGACTCTTCTGTTTCTCTTTATCTCCAAAATCAACTGATTTTATTATGCAGAAGAATTTTCTTCAATAAATTCTGGTTCTGTGTTTGAGTATTAACCAGGAAAGGCTGATACCATTGGTTTGCTAAAATAAGCATTTAGCATTTATACTGCAGTGTTCTGGGAGTCCATAGAGGCTTTGCTTCATGCAGTGATTCAGGATGTTAAGGTTTCAGTAGATGCTTGGCTGCTAAACCTTGATGCCAATGAACTGAGAGGCAGAAAGACTGGTAGAAAGTTTATTTCTGAATTTGAATCCAGGAGGCAGAGCCACATTCAAGGCCTTTCTAAACAGTTTTGTTCATTCTTCAGATTTTAACAGTCTACTTTTAAAAGTCCAGAGTTTTCAGTATTTCCACATTAGCCATGTGACCAACAGAGCATTGGATGGAACTTAAGTTACAGCCATATTTTACAGATAGTGACATTTTATGGCCCAGAATTCCTGGTGCCAGGTACCAGTGGTATCTCACAGCTTTAATCAGTAAGGCCCAGCAGAAGCGTTAATCAAGCTTGCCATAGAATAAAGGGTGTTTACAAGGCCTAAGACTTCATACATTATGCAAAAATTATGCAAATCACAAAAGTTATACATAATCACAAGACTTATGATTACATTGTTACTATATTATTCAAACCTATACCTATAAGAAAATGGAGTAAATGGGAATTTACATTTTTCAGTTTATTGGGCATAGTCTTCAGGGAAGTGAAGGAGCCCCTGAAGCTTCTTACTGGGAGTGCATAGGGGATAAAGGGATTCTCAGGAATGTGCTCAGGAATATATCCCTGAGTTTATGGGGCATAGTCTGCAGAGAAGTTAAGAATCCTTTGAAGCTGCTTATTGGGAGTGCATAGGAGATAAGGGGAAGCTCACCTTTTATTAGCTCTCAGGAATTTGTTCAGGAATGTACAGGAGCACTTGAATCCTTGGCATGCCCTTCTCTAGGGGCTATGGCGATATGGACAGACATTAGCAGGTCTCTGTAGGTGCTTAGGCAAAAGCAAGAAAATAATTTTAAGGGAAGCCCAGGAAATTTTTCAGCTAAGCCTGGAAGTAGCACATATCACTTCTGTCCACATTCCATTGTCCAGAACTCATTCACATATTCCCACTTAACTGCAAGAGCGATTGCAAAATGATGTCTGGCTGTGTGTTCAGGGAAAATGAAATGCACTTTGATGTACATATAGAATTCTTTCTGCCACACTTTAAAATTACCAGGTTGATCTGCAAAATAAAAGCATGATCTGATGTTTTATTTTATTTTACTAGAATTTTAGTGAACATTTTTTCTTCCTACCTGGGCTCATTATCTTTAGTAGGTCTTCCTGTCTCATATGGTAATCCTAACCCTTTGAAAGAAGAAGAGACTCTTATCAATTTTCTTTCTTTTTTTTTCAATTTCTGTTTATTTCAGTGTCTTAAACTGCTCTATTTATTACATCTATACTTAGCTGAGTCCATACAGTATGCATATATAATTTGGTATTTTAAAAGTTTTCGTTAATCATACTTGAATTTTCTTCTTATGGATTGATGATATCTCTTGGACTTTTCCATGATATCAGATGCGTTTAGTTCTGATTTTAACTCTTAGGCTCAATGGTAATGTCTCTGGAGCTTGTTGAATGTAGATAAAAGTCTGTTCCTACATTTTGTGAAAGCCCACTTTCATTTGTTGTTCCCGAAGGATTCCCCAGTCACCTTTTTCAGACTGTCAGATGCTTCATTTTTGCATCTTATCTGTTTCCAAGTATTCCCTTTAGCTACGTTGATTTTTGTTTCTTAACAACAACAACAACAACTTTGATTGCTCCCCATGTTTCTATAATTAACTGGGTGGCTGTTTCTCATTGCATATGTATTTAGTCCCTCAAAGTGAAATAAGTTAATGACTACTTCAATTACTTCTGTATGCTCCTGATTCCCTGACCTTCCCATTAATTTTAGTCTACACTATGTTTTTACACAGTATGGTTGTGTTTTATACAATTTTGCTTTTCGGAATTTTAATATGTGAATCAGTGTGATATGGAATACACCTTTTGTTTTTATTTTGTGACTGTATTTTTCAAGCATTTTTGAAATCAGCCAATACTATGCAAATTAAGATTGTTTAAAGTGAGTTCAGGAAAGGTTTTCTATCACTATGGTTGCTTTGAAGAGATTGTAATTCAAATAATCTAGGAGAAGCAATAAAATATTTTTCTCAAATATGGATTTTTAAATATAAATTATCTTTCAAATGCAGTCATTTAAATGAATATATCAGTTTAGAGGTAGCTGCTTGTCTACTGCTTTTTCTGGTGGGTTTGTCTCTATTTTAGCTAATGTGTTGAATATAATGGGTGGGCTTAGTAGAGTTATGAACGCAATGAAATGTTCCAAACTTTTAGTTTTAAAGTAGGAGACAGTGTACTTAGAAAAAAAATCTTGTTTTTGGTGAAGGTCATTAGTTATCATTGCATGCGGAGTAATCTCAAAAATATGCATGAAGAACTATTCTTGTTTAGTAAGTGTTAACACTTTTGTATTCTTGACAGTCATAGGTATGTAAGCATTCTCATCCTCAGTGTTATGGGAACTTCACCCTCCCCTTACCTCAAGGATGTGTGATGAGCACATTATCAAGGCATGGCCATTTAATTTGGTCATTTTGATTGGGTTAAAGATAACTGATATTCTGATTTTTTGAAAGCTGATATTGACTTGCAATGTAATAAGTATTTAGTTTCCAAGGGTGACTTTGCTACCAACTGTCTTTCCTTCACTATTTAAGTCATGTCCTGGATATCTCTGCTTTCTGAAATACAAATAGCTAACCATTATTGAGCACTTAACACATCCTAAGCATTTCAATCATTTTAAGTAGGATAACTTGACTTATTATCATGAGAAATCTATAAAGGACATACAAATATCACCTCCATTTTAGAGATGAGGAAACTGGGATTAAATAATGCATCCAAAATCAAACAATTAACAAGGGTAGAGCATTGATTCAAACCCAAGTAGTCTAACTATAGTGCCCTTTGATAACTTAGCTACTCTTCAACATACAATCTTCACTTCCTTTGGCCCTTTCTCTTATTCTCCCTTCAATTTGCTTTATAACTCAATGCTTGCACAACATCATCAACTAGGAGACAAAATCTCTGTCTCTCTCTCATTCCTTTTATCCCTTTATGCCTCCTAAGGTAGGACTTTGCACAGAACACCTGCTCAAGAAATTGAATTAATTAGATTAACCATTCAGGCTTGACCAATGATAGCTCTACCATGTTGGCTGGCATTTTCAGGAAAAATTACTTTCCCTCCCACTCCCCCATTTCTCCAGAGTTGTTATAGAGATCATGGAAGTTGCAGCTGCTGGGAGCTCTTATTACCATCACAGGAAAATCCTCTATCAAAGGACAAAACAGAATGAGAAAATCAGAACTAAGAAGGAGAGATAGACAATTTCTTGAGGGCATTTTTGAAGCCCTGGATCTAGTTGTGTCTGAACTTAAAAGTCAATAGGATATATATATATATATATATATATATATATATATATATATATATATATATATATATATATATATATATTTTTTTATATATATAT
>NW_007218393.1:52088-99310 GCF_000164805.1 Carlito syrichta | reverse complement strand
TCAGCTTTCCAAGTAACCGGAATTACAGGCATGCGCTACCACGCCCGGCTGATTTTTTGATTTATCGTAGAGATGCGGTCTCTCTGCCCAGGTGGGTCTCAAACCCGCAGACTCAGGCAATCCACTCACCTCAGCCTCCCAAAGGCGCGGGATTACAGGCTGAGCCACCGAGCCCGGCTAATAGGGTATATTTTAAGCTAATTTTTGTTAGGCTTCTTGCATGGACAGCTAAACATGTCCCAACTAAATCACTTGACTATTATTTATTTAGGAAGGGAAGGAAGGGCCTTTCCTATATTGCTTGTCATTCTATTTCTATCATACATCATAGCGATTGGCACATAGACATTTATTATATTTCTTTCCAATTTGATCTTGAGCTGTCTTTCTAAAGAGTGACTATAAACTCTGGCCCTGCTTGGACAAGGCTCCAGGGGATGTGTTTATGGATGTTTACAGTGTGCCTTTCAAGGGATATTTCTTTATCTTAGTGAACAGCCTAATGCCTAAATATTCAATCCATGACCAGATGGCCCTCTAACAGTAAAATTGTTTATATTGACAGACACCCTGTGGCTCTTGTCAGAGCCATACCCATGTTCTTCCTGTCAAAACAGCTGCTAGCTTGACTGGAAAGTTGGATCCAGGTGTATCTCTCAGTAGAATGAGACATAGAGGAGCCAACACAATAAAAGCATATGAAATAACAGAATCAGTGTATTATTCACAGATTCTTGAGAGCAGAGAAGTACTGATGAGGGTCAGTGGGAAGGTTGCTGGAGAAATAGGCTCAAACAGCAGGAGGGGAGCCAAAGAAAGATGGAGTTACGGGCCAAGTCCTTTACTGGGGTATAGGGCATTACCCAATCAGGTTTTCTGTGAAGAATTCTCATTGATAGGTTTAGAGCAGACACTCACAAGTTGCACAGAGTTGTGCTCTGAGAGTGACCACTGGGGCATATCTGCACAGTTCATGAAGGTATGGGGGTCAGTTAGGGAAATTAAGTAGGTTGTATATGTTAAATTCCATAGGGAGATCGTCATCAAGAGATGATTGTATAAGGCAGATATCTGAATAGAGCACATTGAGGAAATGGGGGAGACAGAGAACTAGAAACTGTTAAGGGTGAATAGATTCTGTTTCTGGTAGGAGCATGTTAAACTTAGATCCAGAATGGACACCAAAGCAACATATAATAATAAGAATTTACATTATATAATATAGAATTTGTCATATAATTATAATAATTGCAACATGTTTAATGAATATTTATAGATGATTAATGGTTAATCTAATTAGTTCAATTTGTTGAGCATGTGTTTTGTGCAAAGTCTTATCTTAGGAGATGTACATTGATAAAAGGAATGAGAGAGAGACAGAGACTTTGTCTTCTAGTTGATGATGTTGTGCAAGCATTGAGGTAATGCAAATTTAAGGGAGAATAAGAGAAGGTACCAAAGGAAGTGAAGATTGCATGTTGAAGAGTAGCTAAGTCATCAAAGGGCACTAAACTATAGACTACTTGGGTTTGAATCAATGCTCTACTCTTGTAAATTGTTTGATTTTGGATGCATTATTTGATCCGTTTCCTCATCTGTAAATGGGGGTAATATTTGTATGTCCTTAATAGATTTCTCATGAGATGGTTAGTCCATACAACTATTATGTCAAGTTATTCTACTTTAAATGATTGAAATGCTTAGGATGTGTTAAGTGCTCAGTAATGGTTAGCTATTTGTATTTCAGAAAGCAGAGATATCCAGGATATGACTTAAATAGTGAAGGAAAGACAGTCAGTAGCAAAGTCTTGGAAGCTAAATACTTATTACATTGCCAGTCAATATCAGCTTTCAAAAAATCTCTCAAACATTTAAAACACAGCATGATCCAGCAAAATCTTAATTTAGGGTTACATGGGTTAGATCTATGCAATGACAGATTTACCTTAGAGATAAGGGGTGCATCTTTGGTAAATAGGAGAAAAAAGGATCTCTATATCATACTTTAATGTTTTTCAATAAGAAAAGACAACATTTTAAACTCTGAGTGATAATTATAATGTTGGATTTTTACTAGATATTCTGCAGGAGGAAAGAAAAATGGATTTTAAAAATAAGTAAGCTTAATTGCCTGCTACGAGGTAAATATGCAGAAGATTATTGTGCAGCTGTATTAAGAAGGACTTCTGGGTTCATTATTATACAATACTTAAAGCTCATAAAATTTGATAAAATTTTTAAAAATCTCATTCAGGAATAAATTTCCTCCCATGCCATGAAATGCTTTGTATAATTACTTTTTAAAAACTTTAATCTTCAGCTTATGGTAAAGTGGTAGTTTCCTGAGGGTCTTTGGGTACAAAGGACAATGAAGTCCTGTTAATGGAAGAAATGTGGCTTCAAATGTGTTTAATACTGCTGACCTACACATTGCGGAAGCATAGAAATCTACTTGATGCAAGGGTTTATAGAGAAAACAAAACAGCATGGGGTAGTAGAGAAAAGCACATGGGTTTTGGGAATCTTAAAAATAGATTGAACCTGTGTGACCTTGGACAAAATAACATTTTTAAGCCAATCTTTCCTATTAGTAGGAAGAAGAAAACATTAACTTCATAGTGTTTTTGTGGGCATTAAAGAGAATACTTATAGAATGACACTCTTTTTTGGCATATGGTAGGTGATCAATATATGATAGCTATTCTTCTTATTATAAATTATATATTATCTCCAGTTAATAATGATAATATGTTAAGAAGATTCTGTTTCAGATTCCATGAAGTAATAGAAAATAATATAAATATGTTATAATAAAAATAAAAGAATGAATGATTGCTAGAAATTCTAAGACAGAAAAATGTGAATAAATAAATAAAACTATAGATACAAAATATTGAGCAGTAATTTGGATACTGACGAAGTCTTAGCTGATATCATAACTGATGTGTAGCCGCATTCAGTTGTGGTTTACCTTTTTTCATCGCCCCAGCCTGGTCCAAGGATAAATGAATGAAGTTTTTCTAGATAGAGATGATGACAATGGAGCAGGCTATTCTACGTTTTCTTCTCAGGCTGCATGTCTTTGTTATTTAGTGTGTAAAATAAGCATAAGTACAGTTATTACCAGGAACCAGAGTTTCTAGTCTTAGCGTTCGCTGTTGAAATTTTCTGTCCTTGTTCCCACAATCTTCCTGGCTTTCTCTCCTGACTCTTCAAATTCCCTTTCTTGTCAGTTTACTGAAAAGTCCCTTTGCTTTCTCAAAACCAGGTTTCTTGGGGCCTTCTTAATCTATCTCACACCATGAGTGGACACAGTCTCCCTTAAGAGCTACAAAATACATATTGGGAGGTTAAAAGTAGTTAATTCCTGCTTTAAAAACTTTTCCGTCTCAGATTTAAACTGATCAAATCCCCATCCCCAGATTTATGTTTTAACATATGTTAACTTTATGCATTAGTTCAGGGTTACCTTAAAATATTACAACTTTTTTTGTATATATTTTTTGTATAATATCTTTGTATATATTTGCATATATTTTTTGTATAATATTTTTGTATATATTTGTATATATTTTTTGTATAATATTTTTGTAAAATATTACAAAGCTTTCTCTTTGAGGAAGGGATCTATTTATATCCAAATGATTGACTTACAGTAGACCGAAACTTCTTTTAACTTTAGTCAGATGCTCTTTGTTCCCTCTGTTTTTTAATTTTTTTTTCCAGAGAAGAAACCTTGCAAAGCAGTCCAACATAAGAAAAATATAAACCAGAGCTGCCCTTGCTGAGGAGTGGGAGACTCAACACTGCTGTGTGCTGTTTCCTCCCCATCACCTCCATGGCTCCTGCAGTACCTCCAAGAAATCTCATGTTTGGGAAAACGCATTTCAAAACTTCTGGGTTGGTGTAAAAAGAACTAGAATTTTTAAGATGTGATCTTTAGCATTAGTTCTATCGAGTTTCTATGTGTCACTGCTAGGGTTCATTGTTTCTTCTGTAAAACAAGTGTATGCTTAGAAGAGCAGTTCTAAATTTTGGCTGCATAGTAGAATCACCTGGGGAACTTTTTATAAAAATTCTGATGCTCAGGCCTCACTCTATACTAATTCAGTTAGAATCTCTTGGGCATGACCCAGGCAGCAGCACTTGTTAAAATTCCCTTAGTTGATTCCATTGTGTAAGAACATTTTTTTCCTCTCTTTTTTTTTTTTTTGTTTAAAGATGTGGAGTACAAGTCAGGATTAGGTACCTGTACCTAAAGTTTTGCTGAAGATTTGGCCTCTTGCTGGTCCTCACTTCCTCTGGTTTGAGATCAGGCACCGTTAGTGATGTTATGTGCCATCTCCTGCCCTAGCAGTGTCCTGCTACTGCCGATTCTTCTCTTGTACTATTGTGATAAATGTAACCATGTTTTAAAACCTCCAGAGAATTTTTGAGCAATAGTATTGCCCAAGTCTATGGGTCTACACTGCATGTTCTGTAAATGTAGTTAACGTGCACAGAATCCATTGAAGGAGCAAGTTGACACCAATGAAAATCTCTGATACTGAGATACTGCAGGTTAAAAGTACCTGTATCAAAAAGGCAAACATAAACAGTAACAAAAAAAAACCACACAAAACCCTCAGAATTACTGCAGTGTTCTCATTATCTATTATGAAAAACTATTGTTTTAGCAGAGTTTTCAAATTAGGAAAAAGCATTTACAGTACTGGTAAGCAATTGATTCTAAAAGATATAGAAATTAGATGATAATATTAATACTACAATCTCCAAATGTCAAATGAATTTACTATGATTAGATAAAATATAGTGAATACCAAATAGTTTAAAAGTGTTAGCATAGTTAGAATGAAATGATTGATATTAGGTATGTTAGATGCATAATTAAACAGAAACAACTTTTTATTTTCTTATTATGAGGGCCACTTACAAATTTTCTCTCATATTTGTGCAGCTAACACGTATTCAAGATTCATGTGCTTTAATCTCCACTTTTAACAAGGTAATTCTTTTCTGGAAGTTGATAACCTTTAAATAAAAGAAAAAGTACAGTTATCATTTGTGGCAGGGCAATATGTTATTTTATTACTTTGTCTTTAGGCTTTTTGTTGGAACAGATTTACCAACAACAGAATTAAAAATAATTTTACACATTTTCTGGACCTGAAGTTTAGCCAGTCCTTTGTGGTTTTGTGTTCTGGTCTCCTTAACGCTGGAAGAAAATTCACATCAGCCTTTTTATGTGGAAGGGTTCTCAGAGGTTGAGTAATAGGCCCAACACAGACAAACCAGGGGAAAGTCTATAAGACAATTTTGACACCATGGAATTGAGCCAGCAGTAGAATAGACCACTTCTGAATAAATCATGTTATAAAAACAATGAGTACTTATACTAAGGCCTTGAGTGATTGCTAGTTGAGAAATTCCCAACTTTTTCTTTTCACACTTTGTAGATTCTGATGTCCTGGTCCAATATAAAATGACTAAGTGAGAAGAATAAGGCAGAGGAGGGGAGGGCAGGGAGGAAGGGACAGAGAGAATGAGAAAGAAAGAAAAAAGAGAGAGGAAAGAGTGATAAATGGGAAGCAGGAGACTAGAAGACGATAGTGAAACAGAAAATGACTGATGTTGGTGTTATCACCAGACTCGGCCAGTGGAGACTGGGAACTAAATATAATGTGGTTCAGACATATTGCAGACATAGCGTTTCCTGTACTTTATGTGTTGTGGCACAATCCTTGCCACATGCTTTTAAAGATGTATAATCTTATAGAGCTCAATATGTGGTCATTAGTGAGTTCTTTCTTTTTAGAGAAGAATCTCTAAAGTGCCTCTATGAAGTCTCAATTTATGCATTTCCATAGGGATCCCTTCTTACTCTCCACTTAAGTTACTTACTAACCTTACCACTTATTTTGTGGCTTATGAATATACTTCTTGGAGACTTTTTGGGGGTCTGGCTCCTATCACATAACTCATATATTTTATTAACAGATCTAGATTTTAAACTTATATTGTGGCAGGAATTGCCTATATAACGTTTAACAAGTAAATATGCATATGAATATTCCTTTAGAATGAATGGTCTGAGGGCAAGGACCAACAACTCCTTTTTTCCCTGTGTGTTTTCAACAAACAGCACATTACAGGCAAATAGGAATTACTCAGTACTTGTTTGTTGAAGCAATGTATAAATAGGTAAATAGACTAATATAGAATAGGGGCACAAATGCAGACATCTACTTGAAGAGTTGATTCATTTCTTATGAAAGATTAGTTTGTTATATCCAGAAATGAATTTCTTCTTTTTTTTTTACTTTTAGTTTTTTTATTTTAAAGATGTAGGGTACAGTTCAGGATTGGGTATACAAATGTTCATTATGCTGGTACCCTCTTTGATGAGGTGTACCCTCCCTTCCCCAGGCAGATTCTCACTATTCCCACTACTGCCAATTCCATCTCCCTGGCCCCTCAACCCCCTGCAGTATCCCATTAATGCCAGTCCTTTTCTTATAGTATTAAAATAGTTGTTCAAGGTCCACTTATCAGTGAGAACATGTGATACTCAGGTTTTTTTTTTTTTTGAAAGATCACTCACTCTTATAGATTCTAAATCCATCCAGGTTGCTGTGAAGTTCATGATTTTGTTCTTCTTTATGACTGTGTGATATTTATAGTGTATATGTACCACATTTAAAAAATCCAGTCCTCTTTTGATGGGCAGCATGGTTCGTTCCATGTTCTTGCTATTGTGAACTGTGCTGTAATAAACGTATGTGGGCAGTTATCTTTTTTATAGAGTGATTTGAGTTCTTCTGGGTATACTCCCAGTAGGGGGATTGTGGGGTCATATGGAAGGTTGATGTTTAAAACTTTTAGGAATTGCCACACTGTTTTCCACAGAGGCTGTACTAGTTTACACTCCCACCAACAGTGTAGAAGTGTTCCCTTCTCACTGCATCTTCTCCAACATCTGTTGTTTTTGGAGTTAGAGATGATGGCCAACCTGACTGGAGTTAGGTGGTATCTCAGGGTAGTTTTAGTTTGCATTTCCTTGGTAACTAGTGAGGCTGAGCAATTTTTCATGTATCTGTTGGCTGCTCATATGTCTTCTTTTGAGAAGTGTCTATTTATGTCTTTTGCCTACTTTGCAATGGGGCTGTTTGTTTTTTTCTTTTCAGCACATTTTCAAGAGTTCCTTGTAGATCCTAGAGGTTAGACCTTTGTCAGACAAACAGTTGGCAAATACTTTTTCCCTGTCTGTGGGTTGTCTGCCTACTCTCTTGATGGTATCTTTGGCTTTGCATAAGCTTGTCAGTTTGATGAGGTCTCACTTGTTTATCTTCTCTCTTATGGCATGGGCACTTGGGGTTTTGGTCAGGAATTGGCTGCCAGTTCCAATTTCCATAAAGGTCAGACGTGAATTTCTAATCTAGTGCTTTCTACTAAATATTGAGGTAACCTTCTCATTAATGTTCAGTAATTGAAGGAATTTGAATAAGACCTTACACAGATTGTGAAGTCTGTCCTTAATTGTTAAAACAAATTTTATATTTTACGTTTATTTGTTCTTTTCTTCAAAAATGAAGATAATCTCTCAACCCCACCCACACAATTTTCTGTCACACTCAAACTCCCAAACTGTCGTTTTTCTTTGAGAGTTTATTTTACAAGTTGCCAAAATCATCCCAACAGGGATCTGAGAAATGAAATCAGAGGATCTTTTGGTGAAGAACATGTTAGAAACTGTGTGTAAATGATTTCTGTGGTGGTTTAAATAATTCGTTGACAGTTTTCCCATTGGGACACAGGGTCTGTATCCCCTTGAATCTGGATAAGCTAGTGACTGCTGAAACCAAGAACATATGGCAGAAGTTATACTTGGTGACTTTTGAGACAAGATCATAAAAAGCCATGGGTTTTCAATTTGTTTGTGGAAGCACTAAGTTGCAACATGATAAGTCTGACTATCCTTAGGCCCCCAAGCTGTGGAGACCAAGTTTAGATGTACCCGAACTTGGCAGATCTTCCCAATTAAGGCCAGCTGTGAAGAACTGTCTTGGAAAGTGGGTTTTCATCTCCAGCTGTTCTTGCACCCAACTATCTAAGTCTGCCTCTTAAACATCAGGGGGAAGAAATAAGTTATGTTCTGTCTGAATTCCTGACCCACAGTCTATGAGCATAGGAAAGTGTTGGCTTTGTGCCTCCAAGTTTGGGGACGATTTTCTTTTAACACAAAAATAATAGTCAATGAGACAAATTTTGTGTTTTGAAGAGTCTATATTATTTAAGACATTCCAATCAAATAATTTTGATATTTTGCATTTTATAAGTAAAATATAATACTAAATTTAAGTTAATCTGAAAAACGTTAAATTTGCTTTACTTTCCTACTCTTTCAACATTTGAAAGCACTCAGTGATACATTTAATGACTCATTTCAGTATATTTTGAAACCGTTTGAAAAATATCATAATATTATTTTTAACTTTTTCCTTCTTTATGAGTAAATATAAATCCCTATAGTGTTCTGCTCTTTACTATCATTGTATATGGAGTAGTCACTGTGGAAGTCTGATGTAGCCCAAGTTTCTTGAAGGCATCGCTCTTGGCTTGGGTCACTTTATCACTGAATTCTCTTCTGGGATATGTTAATATATGTGACAAAATAGAAGGGTTCAGTGTAAATAGTGGAAAAACATCATATTTTATATGCTCTTTTTAGACGGTCATAATTGACATTAGCGTATTTAATAATCTGAGAAATCCAGGTATAAAGAAATCTGTTTGACTCTTTTCACTGTATTTCTCAACTGTTTTGACTATACTCAAATCATTGACCACTAGATATTCTTTCAGAATACATCTTTTAACATGTAATGCTTTATACTAAAGTTTAGAAAATGCTGATTGATCAAAATAGTAATTAGGAAATATTAGTAATTAGCAAGTGATAATTAGTAAATATTAGTAATTAATAACTACAAAAGGGGTCTCTTCATTTTTTTTCATTTGTATACATTCTCTGAATTTATGAAGTATACAAGAATATAAATGACGTCCTTTAGAACTCCAAGGAATGAATGAACGATAAATGCGAAGAGGAATTGCAAGAGGTAAGGCCAGAGAAAAAGGTATTAGCAACGATTAAGGATTATTGTAATTATTGTAATTCACTTATTATGAACTAGCTTCTCCTTCCATAGCTCCATCCCTCCCACATGTCCAAGGAGTTTATCAGAATTTCTAGGAGAAGCACTGGAAAGTGTTGGAACTATGCATATTTAAATTTGTGATTATTTAAATTTACTTTGAGTTGTATCATTTAACTCTTACAATTTCAAATAAGAGTAGAGGAGGATGTAAGTAAGCATGACTATAAAATGGTTGAGAGCTCCAGGTCTGGGTAGAGCCAAAACTCACAACTTCGGAGAGTCAGGTAGCACCTACATATCCCAGTATAGTTGGGGAGTAGTGTATTCTGGTCAACCAAGTTTCCAATTACTTATTTTTGACGGTGAAACTGATATTAGAGCACAAATGTGAGAGTTGAACTGTAGAACTCTCTGGATTGATTTTTCAAGTGCTGTATACATTTTTAGAAAAGTAGCACTTTAACAGCTACAAATCTTTAATAGAGTTGCTAGACCATCAACTGACATGTCAACACACCTTGAAAGAGGCCTCATCAAATGCCAAGGTAAAGTTCTGTCATACAGTGTTAGCAAAGCAAAATAAAATCATATGAAGAGGGAAATATTTATTCCAAAATACCCTAGTGTTACAAAATAAAATGCTTTAAAAGTCCTTGAAAAGGTTTTTCAAATCTGAACAAAAACATAGAAAGTTGAAAGGTATAAAGGTAAATGTATTTCTCAAAAGATTTAAGTACTTAAGATTTAAGAACTTAAAAGATTCAATTAGGGAGTGATAAAAATGTAAAAGTGAAATTTCATTTCATTTATTGATGGGGGAAAAAACAACTCGAGTTATTTTAAGTTGAATGAACTGTGGATTCCTTAGAGCAGGGACGTCCAAATGAGGCCCAGGACAGGTAACAGTGCGGCCAACCCTACAGCCTTTTCACGTGTTTTTAGCATTTATTTTCTATGTGACAACATGTGTACTTCCATTTTTGAAGTTCACAACCATGCCTTAGTCATGACATAGCATTTTGGAAGCATATAAATCTGTAAGCAGCTGTTTTCAAATATGAAGCACAAGAAGAGCAAATTTGAACAATTATTTCTGATGAGCACCTTGAGAACTCCTAAGGATTGTGACTACTTTCATTGAATGAGACATTAACAGATTAATTTTACAAAAACAAGGTCAAATTTCCCATTAGTTTTGTATTGTTCTAAATTTTCTAAACTTTATAATTAAAAATATAAAAAATAATGCAGATCTTATTATGTATATATGCTAACTTATATGTTATTATATTATGTAATATAATATAATTATATAAATAAAACATATAAAATTATATTATATAGACTATATTATATTGTATAATTTATATGTGGTCCAAGACAATTCCTCTTTACTTGATGCAACACAGGGAAGTCAAATGGTTACTTGCAGCCCAGGGAAGCTAAAAGACTGAACATTTCTGACTTAGACTAAAAGCAAAGATAAGAAAGATAATACTTCACAGACTTGCAAAAATAAAAAAAAATATTGTTAATATTTACTTAAATCAGACCAGAAACTATATTTTACTTAGATAATTTCTGACAAAAAGAATTCCTGGTCAAAGAAATTCAGGACAGCTTGGGACAAGAAAAGTTAGACATCTTTTTACTGGGGCTTTACTATACTACCTGTGGATTGAATCACTCTAATGGGAATTTTTTCTACAATGTTTCCAAAATCCACTAGGTTATGGAATTTTTTGGTTTGCTAAGAGTCATTCTCTTTTGGGATTCAGGTTCAACAGGAAACCTTGGGAAACACTTATCTAGCCCTTTTGTTTGACAAGGACATTGACTATGTTATGGGACTAGCTGACACATGGTCCATAAGGCACCACATGGTTCGTGCTCTCTGTACTCATAGCTCTTAATTATTGAATCTAGCTTAAGTGGAACTTGTGCCCTTCCTTGGCTTAAATCACTGCATTAATTTTTCCACCTACGAGATAAGGCTTATTATCTTTTGTAGAGGAGAAAAAAGAGATGAAGCAAAATGAGCAGACTTTCTCAAAGTCATACCACAGATACATTACTATGTCAAAATTTGCAGTTTATTCTTTCCTCAACTTTTACTGCTTTCTTGTTCTCTTTTATGAAGTCATCTTTATGAATCAGATATCTAATTATAGAACACCAATGACAGCATCGAATTCTGTGGTTCATTTGTAGAGAACTCGTAATTCCCTGGCAGTGCCCTTCTTTGTTTCTGGTCAGAAACAAATATAAACCTTCCTAACAGTGTAAAACTTTGAAATCTTACAGAGACAACCTCAAGTTACTTAGGAATTGAAGTGCCAGGCTGATTCTGTTCGTAGCACCTCTCCTGTTTTTTTTTCCTTATTTGCTTGTTTATGTTCTGTTCCCCTTCTGCCTATTCACAGAATGGCAAAATGCATATCGACTTCATAAAATAGTGGTAGCATACAGTAGGTTTTCAATAAATTCTTTATGATTGTCTAAGGGGATTCACAAACACATTTCTTCATTTTGAGGGGAAAAATTTGAGTAAAGTAAGATTAAGTGATTTACCAAAATTGTTATAATAAGTTCAGAGCAAGATTTAAAATAGAATTCTATATCCTAATTTTCAAACCAGCACACTATGCCTGTATGTCTTTTATTTTACCTATTACAGCTGTGCATGCTTACAAAATAGGCATTTTGAATTTTAGACTAATTATATGCCAAGTCTAAGATATATTCTGGCTGATGGTGAATTCTCATTTTAAAATTGTTTATAGCCCATCAATATCACAATGTTAAATTGTCTGAGATATTTTTCTCCCACTTTAGTGCATTAAATAAACTTCATAAACATGAAATTTCTATTTGACTCTTATTGCATCGAACTCTAGCAATATTCTTCCATTAGATGATATAAAACAATTATAAGACTAATTTAAGAAATCAATTCTTTGGTTATAAATCTTTAATATGTATTTTAGTTATATATTAATATTTTGCTCAGATAGCTTTGTTTTTATTTAAATGGATTAACTTTACATTTTTCTGTTATACTTTAGTACTAAAAAGTAGTTGATTTTGGTGGATTAAATTAACTGTTAAAAGTTTTCCGTTTCCTTCTTTCCTTCCTTCCTTCCTTCTTTCCTTCTTTCCTTCTTTCCTTGCTTTCATCTACTTTTCTTCCATGTCAGCCATTCTCTACTTATTTAACTGCTGGAAGTGCCCTACTCTTGACCCAAGCAATAGTTACACAGATAATTACTATCAATTATACGAGTGATAATAAATCATACAACTGTGTGTTCTATTCACAATTCTGGATACATATTTAATAAAAACTAAAAAATTAAAAGCAAAATTATATGTTTCCTATATTTCTAGTTTACAATAGATGGAAATTTAGTGGAACATTTGAATATACCATTATTTCTCATTCTCAGGCATCTATGAAAGTTTTGGAGTATGGAACTTTCAATTTATGCCCCAATTTATTTATGAATAAGTCTCTAATAGATAATGCTCATAAGTGATTTATTCCACTTGAAAATATATATTTTGATCAGACATATATTGAATTATATAGAGAAAACGAAGTATTAAAATTGCCTGTTTATTTTATTTATCTTGTTTTTTGACATAAGTAGTCAAGTAAATTCTAGCAAAATTTCTAAAAGACAAGATAATTTTAAATACTTTTCTTCCATTGTCTGCAGATAACACATAGAGACGTAATTAAGAATTGTAAGGCCGGGCACAGTGGCTCATATGCTGCCACTTTGGGAGGTGGAGGCAAGAGGATTGGCTGATCCTAGGGGTTTGAGATCAGCCTGGCCAACTTGGCGGGTGTTGTCTCTACAATTAAAAAAAAAAATTAGCCGGATGTAGTGGTACGTGCCTGTGGTTCCAGCTACTTGGAAGTCTGAGGCTGAGGCGAAAGGATCACCTGATCCCAGCAAGTTGAGGCTGCAGTGGCCTTAAGCATGGCACTGGACTCCAGCCCAGCTGACAGAGTGAGAACTTGATTTAAAAAAAAAAAAAAAAGCCTCTGGTGGATAAAACATACATGAGGGTGACCAACAAACAAACAAACAAAAAACAAAGGCAAAAAAATCCCAACAAAATCCAGAATTTATTTATTAAAATTGTGTATTTATTCTTACACATTTAAACTTCAGTCACCTTCAAACTATTCTCTGTTTGATGCAATACACCCATTGAGATGCTTTTTCCACCGCTCAAAACAGTTTTTGAACTTATCAATTTTGATGCCTTTTTTGTGCTTCTGCCATTTTTTGGTTTCACTTCTTTCACATTGACAAAATGTTTCCCTTTAAATACTTTTTATGTTTTTTTTTTTCTGAGTTGGAGTCTCACTCTGTCACCCAGACTGGAGTGCAGTGGCCGCTCCCGGCCACCGCAGCCTTGACCTGCTGGGCTCCAGCGATCCTTTCGCCTCAACCTTCCAAGTAGCTGGAACTACAGGCGCACGCTACCACACCCAGCTCATTTTGATTTATTATAGAGATGAGGTCTCGCCAAGTTGCCCAGGTGGTCTCTAACCCGCGGGCTCAGGCAATCCACTCACCTCGGCCTCCCAAAGCGCTGGGATTACAGGCTGAACCACCGAGCCCGGCCCTTTAAATACTTTTAAAATCTGGGACAAAAAACGTCATGACCCCCTTGCCCCACCCTCCCTATTTACCACGTCTCATACTGAACAATGTTTTTTGTTTCTCTGGATAAAAAAATTGAATTTTTAAATATATAATTGTATATATGACATATATAATTTCTCATGGAAATTAAAAAACTATCACAATATCATAAATGGTTATATGTATATGGGAAATTATATATATATATATATAATATATATAAAATTATATATAAAATATATATAAAATTTCCCATGAGCCTCAAAGTTTAAATTTTGCAAAAAATACAAATACTTTCAATGTGGAAATTTGGAAACCTATCATTATATAATATCATTTGTACTATCCAGAGCAAAAAAAAAAAAAAATGCCATATCACTTATTTTATTTCCTGTGTAACATGGTATTCCTGCACAAATATAGTTTTACCTGTGAATAAAATACTCAGTTCTAATTATTGAAGTTTGAGACTAGAGAGGAATTCCCCTCCAGTTTTTTTTAAAAAAAACAATTTCCCGTGGAACAAGAGAAAGTGAGGATCATAAAAATGTTTAAAAAGGTTTGATTCAAAGTGTAATCTTTTGATCATATATACAACAGATGTCTGTTTATTTTGCTGTAGAATAATTAAGTTTTAGTTTTTAGGTTTTTTTTTTTAAGGAAAAGAAAGAAGAAAAGGGAACCGAAAGACAAATATGGCTCCTAATAAATTAGTCTTCGAAGTATGTCAGCCAACTGGGACTTAAAATCCTGCTTTTGAAATTGCAACCTGGAGGAACATGTTCAACTCTGATTTTTGATGTCAGAAGTAAGGGGATACAATTGAGATAAAGACTGAATTCTGATTGTATTGCTAGGACTGCATTTGTACATGCTTCCTTGAGCCCCATCAACTCTTCATCTTTGTCCTTAACAAATCAGCACTGAAATGAAGAGCTCAGAAACTGCTACACCATGGTCTAAGTATTGCTTCCACCCTGCCAATCTCTCTGTCATTGATACATCACTTGAACTCTGCCTGTAGATCAGAACAGATATTTAATTTGAGAAAAATGATAAGAAGAACATTTTGAATAACTGTTTAGAAATTTATTCTTTAAATTACCTGCTATTTGTTGATATCTCGAAATTTACAAAGTTCCTGTCAGGTTAGAGATATAAATGAAATGTGAAGATTGCCATGTCCTGAGGACAGTATTTCACACATGTTTATTTGCTGATGGAATGAATGGCAATTATACCAATGAATGAATGAATAAGTAAATTAAGTGTAGAGAATTTTTAAAAAATTGTAAGTTAACTTTACAAGTTAAAGTAAATTAAGTGCTTAAGAGTAGGCCAACCCTACAATTATAGAAGGTTAAGAAGAAAGAGAAATGACATACTGTTGGGAGGGAAATAGAATTTATGGAGTAATAGATTAAATGTAAGATGAATTTTGAATTCCACTCAAGACATTTCATAGTGGAGTTGGCATTTGAGGCAAGTGTAATAGCAGTTTAAAACAATATTAGATTTCTTTTATTGTTGTTCTTTTTACAAATTGCAACAGTGACATCATATTTTCTTTAATTTAGATCCCTTTATTTAAAAACAGGGTAATGCAGATATCCTTCCTTATCAAATATAAGATTTCTTTATCAAATGTTACCTTTAGTATTGATGGAATTTAGTATCATAAGACTTTCACACTCTTTATGGAATAATGCCTGGCATATGGTAAGTGCTCCTGCTTTTCTTGTTTCTGCCTTCATTACCTTTACTGGATTTTTCCTAAGGTTTAGTCACTGGGACCTCCCTTCTATACATGAACTAACTCTTGGGAATCTCATTCAGTCTTATGATTTTAAATTCCATATATTTATTGACAATGCTCAACTGTACAGTTCAAGCTTTAAATTCTCCCCTGAACTCAAAAGTCCTGTATGTACTTTTCAAATAACACCTTCTGTTAGTTATCTAATAGTCACTCCAAATATAATATATTCAAAATGCAATTTTCTAGTTTACTCCTAGCAAAGTTTCCCCAACTCATCTAATGCGACCTGGATTCTTCCTATTGCTCAAACTAGACATGTTGGAGACATCATTGATTTCATTCTTTCTTTTACACTCTGGTCCAATTCATTAGCAAATCTGTTGCCTCCATTTTCAAACTGTATTCAGAATCTGACTATTTCTTGTAATGTCTCTTGTAGTGACATTGGCTCAGTCCACCACCATTTCTTCCTGGATTGCTATAATTCCTTCCTACTTGGTCTCCCTGTTTGTACACAATTCAATTTGCACAGGTACACTTTATTCTCTACAAATAAGCCAGAAGGATCCTGTTCAAATATATGTCAGGACATGTCGCTTCTCTGCTCAGAACCTTCCAATGACTCTCATCTCACTGTTAAAAACCCATTCGGTCACACATGATCAGTTCTCACCATTCTCTTTGTCATCTCCATGTTTTGTCAACTGCCCTATTGATAGTGCCTACAACAGTGCCTAACATCTAGTAGATAGTAAATATTTGTTGCAAGAGTGACTTGTATACCTGTGATTTTGTAGGTTTATCTTATCATATTTGCTATAATTTTATATTTTCATTTTAATTTTTTAAAATTTATAAGTTGGGTGGGCTTGAGTACAGATTGTTTAGATATTATGAGCTTCTGGTGAGCTATGGCTGGTTTACAGAATTTTTGGAGCTGATTATGCACTTTGTTTTGCCATTCTACCTTCAGAGACATCATGTTAGTAGGTTGAAATCAGCCACAGTGGAAATATATACAACTCAGAAATGGACAGAACAAATCAAGAATTATTTACTTTAGAGACTGAATTTTAAACTATTTAGTGCACCCCTGGTTGTTAGATAATGTGTGGAAGGTGGTTTGATACTGTGGATAACTAATCCATTCAGCTATAGGCTATAGCCAGGTACTTTGCTGTATAAAGTTCAAAGATTTCATTCAGTCAAAAATGGTGAAGGAAATCATTTCTGTGTAGGGTAAACAAACTGGGAGAATCTGCATTGTAGGAGAAAGTTCAAGTAGTCATGAGATGAGAGGGGAATAAAAGAGATTGGTAGTTATTATTAAAAGCAGTTAGTATGTTCATGAATTTGTTCCAATTGGTGATTAGTTGATAAGAGTCTAAGGTCTACATTCCTGAAAATGGAGAAGTGATAATGACTAGATAATGACAGGACCTCAGCTACATGGGTTAGAGGTGAGATTAGGATTTCATTCCTAACAAGGCACTGGAAATCTGGATAGAGACATTGTGCAGAGTATTAGCCAGGATGAAATGTTATCCATTGGATGGTGACTTGGGAAGACTACTATTTGACACCTGTTAATTTTGCTTATTTCTTACACTTTAATAGAAGCAAAGGACTGGCAGGGAAGATGGAGACTGGCCTCTGTAATTTGGTTATAAACAAGTCAACAATAGCCTCAAACTTATTTTTTAAAAAGCCCTGCAGTTAGTGGTGGGAAACTGCTAGGGGAGGGGAATGGGATTGGCAGTTGAGGGAAACTTCAGGGGGGTGGGAGGAGGCACACCTCTTCAACAAGGGTACTTCATAACGAACATTTGTATACCTAACCCTGAATTGTACCCCACATCTAAAAAAAAGAAAAAGAAAAAAAAGTCCTGCAGTTAACCAGACCCTTACTCTTTGGATGGCAGTTTGTCTTCCTTGATGGTATTATTCCTCATTCTTTCAAAGGTAGCTTATTCCCACTGATGGCTTATGGTATTATTTTTTTTTTAGAAAAGTTCTTGTTTATCAGTTTTTAAATGAAATTTTCAGTAACAATTATGATTGTAGTGATATTTTATTTTCCCCGACTGGCTAGTTCCTCGAGCCAGATCTGAGTTTAGTCTTGTGATATAGAACAATATGGAAGATGGAGAGTTCCAGTGATTATTAGGATATCAGTTCTCATTCCCAGTCCAAAGGATGTCACTTGCATAGAAAACAAGAGTAATTTTAGGCTCTGTTGGTTAAGGAGTTTAGCTGATGGTTCATCTACCTTTTCAAACATTTTGTGTGTGTGTGTATGTGTGTGTGTGTGTGTATGTATGTGTGTGTGCAAAAAAGTGAAGGGGGAGAGAGAGAAAGAGAGAGAAGACTGGAATACGAAATGGAAGTGTATGTTGAGTATACAGAGAGAAGAAAGTATCAGAAACTGGCTAAGGAGAATTAAAGAAAGTGGGAGCTGCTGCAAATTTTATATTTGTTCTTTTATATCAGATCACAATCATCTAATCATTAGCAAAAATGTACTAACATCTTCTGTGCATATGATACACTGATGATATACTGATATGACCTACTTGCTAATTAATTACACATATTTAAAAAAATCTATTCATTGAAAGAAACTGGTCAAGGACCTCTACATGTATTCTACAATGAATGAAAGATGGATTGATTAAACTTGGAAAGTTTTTTGTTTTGGTAAAGCCATATTTAACATTTCATTTACTTTTTTTATATTTCTTTTAAAAGTATTTTAACATTTTGAATTTTGATTAATTTATACTAACTTTTCCAATTAATCCAAACTGTGGAAGTTTTCTTTCTTTACAAATTCTTTGGTCTTCCAAGCTCTATTAGGTGAGATAATTATTAGGAGTTTAGTGGAAAACTGCACACAGGAAGAAGAGTAAATGTTAGGAAGATGTTTGCATCATAGGCTAGAACTTTCATTTTTTAGTTCTTGACTTTCTAGTTTATTATGTAAACAGATTGGCACTCAATCCTAGTATTTTCTTTCCTAACCACAAATTAGAAGCACCCTTTGATAATAGTAATTTCTCTGTCCCACCTCTAGATCTTGGTCTAGGATGGGTGTGTAAGTTCCAGAGAAAGGGTAGCTTATAAACAACAGACATTTATTTATCAGCGTTCTAAAGGCTGGGAAGGCTGGAAGTCCAAGATACCAGTAGATTTGGAATCAGATGAGGGCCCACTTCTTGATTCATAGATGGTGACTTGTTGCTGTGTCTTCACGTAATGGAAAGGTCAAGGCTGCTTTCTGGGGCCTCTTTTATAAAGGCATTAATCAAAATCATGAGAATGTGGCTCTTAAGTCCTAATTACCTCCCAGTGACCCCACCTTGTAATACTCTCACATTGGTCACATTGGTGATTATAAATTTTGGGAGGGAGGGACAGAAGCATTCAGATCATGATAGAAGAACTAGAAATTGAAAAGCATTTTAAAGTTTTCTAGGTGGTTTTAATGTGCAACCAGGTTGAGAGCTACTGCACTAGAGAGAAAAACAAAATTCATGATTCGGAATAACTGAACAAATATGTTTTGACAAGTTTTCAAGACTAGTGGCCAAATCACATGATTTTTATAGTGATTTGCAATTCTCATCATCTCTTTAACATAAAAATCATATTTAAATCTACTATTATCTTGTGACATGCGCAAGGAAGATGATGCTAAACTCATTTTACAGAAGAAAATGCTTAGACTTCATATTAATTTTGTAAATTTTGTTAGGTACTTAAGTCAGTAATTTTCTGAATTTTTGTTTTGGATTAGATGTCTAAACACTAGACTGGGAATTTTTAGTTTCATAGCATAAAGATGGCACATTCAATTTCATAGCATGAGGTTGCTTTCTTTTTTATACACAAACTTAATCCTTAATGGGTACAACCTTAGTTTATGTTTTACTCTTCTTTTGTAACCAGTATTGGCTTAAAAAAAATTTCAGGCACAGTTTGCCTCTATCATCCTTGTTTATTTTGTCTTATTCATCACATTCACGATGTTTACAGTACATTCCTAACTTTGGGGCCATTATTAAGCTTAGAAGTGACATTAACCTTCCCAGAGAGAATTGTCGACACAGGAAAGCTGACAGCCTGATCTTCTAATATGAAATCACAGGTTTGAAAGGTGAGGAAATTGACCTTGAAATCTTCCCTTTGCCGCCGACTGGACTCTGAGCAGTCAAAGTCATTCTGTCTGAAGGGCAAGCTGGGCCATTTGCTCTTTGTCTTTTATTATGCTTTTTGTGGCAGACCAAAACTTCATTAGACTATTGAAAAATGCTGTAAGCACAGCTGCAAGAAAGATTTCTTTGTGTTAGCATATCAGCACAGTAGTTTCTAGGTTTATTTGAATGCCATGGTGAGTGCTTTTATAGAACAGCCTCACGTCTTTAGAACAAACGTGTGGTGGAGTATGGATTTGAACTCAAAGTTACTGACTCCCAGACTTGTGCTCAGATCAGCAGGTCCCGCTACTACCCAGCTGTTTGCTCTTGTGGAATTGGGCTGAACAGCAACGAAAAAGAAAGCACAGCCTATGAAATAATATGGTTGGTTCACCAAGTGCAAACATGTGCATCAGGTGCTTGATGCTTCTGCTGCTGATAAATGAATAGAAGAGGAAATATCAGATAATGAAAAAATGGACATGTATTTTTGACTTATTTATGATGATCATCCTTACTGGAGTTAGGTGGTATCTCATTGTTGTTTTCATTTGCATTTATCTGATGGTTGAGCAGCTTTTCATGTGTCTGTTGAGGTTGAGCAGCTTTTCATGTGTCTGTTGGTTGGTTGTAGGTCATCTTTAGAGAAGTGTCTGTTCATGTCTTTTGCCCACTTTTTAATGGAGTTGTTTGTTTTTGTCCTGTCCCTTCATTTGAGTTCCTTGGAGATCCTGAATATTAGGCCTTTGTCAGATGCATAATTCACAAATATTTTTTTCCCATTCTGTAGGTTGTCTCTTTACTTCCTTGATGGTTTCTTTTGTTGTGCAAAGCTTTCAAGTGCTGATGCAGCTGCAGAGGAAAGGGAATGCTTCTACACTGTTGTTGGGAGAATGTAAGCTAGTTCAACCTCTATAGAAAGCTATCAAAAGTTAAAAAAGATACAGAAGGCCACTACATAATAATAAAAGGTTCACTCCATCAACAAAAAATATCTATCCTAAACATATATGCACCCAACATAAGAGTGCCAACTTTCATAAAGCAGCTTCTAGGAAAACTCAAGAAAGATATTGACTCTGACACAATCATAGCTGGGGACTTTAATACCCCACTCACAACCCTAGACAGATCATCAGGACAAAAAATCAACAATGAGATCTGGAACCTCAGTGTGACTCTTGACCAAATGGACTTAATTGATACCTACAGAACACTCTGCCCAACGACCACAGAATATACATTCTACTCATCACCGCATGGAACGTACTCTTAAGATCGACCACATACTTGGCCATAAAACAAGCATAAGCAGATTTCAAAAGATCGAAATTTTGTTATGCACCTTCTTGGACCACAATGGAATAAAAATAAACATCAACACCAATAAGGTTCCCCCCAAACCCACAAAGGCATGGACACTAAATAGCATGATGCTAAACAACTCCTGGGTTAACAATGAAATCAAAACAGAGATTAAAAGATACCTGGGAACAAATGAAAATGAAGAGACATCTTACCAAAATCTCTGGGACTCCATGAAAACTGTAGTAAGAGGGAAATTCTTATCTCTACAAATGCACATGAAGAAAATGGAAGGATCACAAATTAACAGCCTAACAAGTCACCTAAGAAAGTTGGAAAAGCAAGACCACCAAAATCCTAACTTCAGCAGAAGAATCCAGATCACCAAAATAAAGGCCCAAATCTGGGACATAGAAGACAAAAAGATAATACAAAAAAAATCAATGAAACAAAAAGCTGGTTCTTTGAAAGGATAAACAAGACTGATGGTCTGCTAGCTAGACTGACCAAGAAAAAGAGATAAAAAACCCAAACAAACACAATCAGAAACCCCAAAGATGAAGTCACATCTGACCCTGAAGAAATACAAAAGATCATTAGAAACTACTATGTACACTTGTATGGAAACAAACTTGAAAACCTTAAGAAAGCAGTGTGGGTCGGTCTTGGTGGCTCAGACTGTAATCCCAGCGCATTGGGAGGCTGAGGTGAGTGGATTGCCTGAACCCATGGGTTCAAGACCTGCCTGGGCAACTTGGCAAGACCTCGTCTCTACAATAAATAAAAAATTAACCGGGTGTGGTAGGGCACGCCTGTAGTTCCAGGTACTTGGAAGGTTAAGGCAGAAGGATCGCTGGAGCCCAGCAGGTGGAGGCTGCGGTGGTCAGGAGCATGACACTGCACTCCAGCTTGGGCAACGGAGTGAGACTACAACTCAAAAAAAAAAAAAAGAAAGAAAGAAAGAGAGAAAGAAAGCAGTGTGGTGATTCCTAAAAGAACTAAAAATTGATCTTCCATACAATCCAGCAATCCCTCTCTTGGGAATATACCCGAGGGAAGATAAATTGTTCTACCAAAAAAGACAACTGCGCACACATGTTTATTGTCACACTATTCACAACAGCAAAAACATGGAACCAACCATGCTGTCCGTTGAAAGTGGACAGGATAAAGAAAATGTGTTACATATACATTACACAATATATGCAGCCATAAAGAAGAACAAAATCGTGACCTTTGCAGCAATTTGGATGCAGTTGGAGATCATCATACTTAGTGAACTATCATAGAAAAAAGAACTGAATATCATGTGTTCTTGCTCATAAGTGTGCCCTGATCACTAGTCACCTTGACACAAGTGTGGGATCGGTGGTCAATGGGTACCGCTAGGAGAGGGAGGGATGGAGAAGTGTAGTGACAACACAAAGGGTACCTGGTCTACTTCCTAGGGACCGAGGTCCCCCTAAAAGCCCACACTTCACCTGCATGCAGCCTACTTATGTAGTAAATTTTCACTTGTACCCCACAACTCTAGAATAAACAAATAAATTTAAAAAAATGGACATGTAGGAAGAGTAATCAAGCAGGTTTTCTCCAGTCTGTTAAATGGCAGGACAAGGAATTTTTTCAGAAGCCACAACTGGGAACTTTAGACCCTAGAGTAGGACTATTGCATGGAAAGAAATGTAAACCATTTCTCAAGAAATACTTATTGTGGGCTGTCCTGTGAATTTACCTTTGTTTCATTCACTTCTTCTAACGTGGACAAGTACTTGCAGAAAAGGACTGACTTCGACTTTATGTGAATCTGATTAATCTCTGCATCTACTGCAAGTATAACCAGAGACAACATTTGTTAAAAATGGGTCACATTTCAACAAATTCAGGTAAAATAGTGGTGCCATTATCCTCTCCTATGGCATCAATCTTGAAAAGCATTTAGACACTTGGTAATCTTACCACCATAAAACATAAAGTTAATTTAAAATAAAAGCCCAAACTTCTCCTTCAGAGCATTTGAAAAAACAACTGCATTTTATACTATTTATTTATTTACATCTCACAAATGGAATGAGGCTTTATTTTCTCAGATAAAAAAATTTTAAAAGTGCATCTTATTAAAAAGGTTAAATTAAACATTTAAAAAAAACTTTAAATATGTAGGGTACAATTCAGGGTTAGGTATACAAATGTTCATTATGCAGGTACCCTTGTTGATGAGGTGTGGCCCCCCTTCCCCAGGCAGATTCCCACTACTGCCAATCCTGTTTCCCTGCCCCCCTTCTGGCAGTCTCCCCGCTACTGCCAATCCTTTTCTTATAGTATTACAATAATTGTTCAAGTTTCACTAATGAGTGAGAACATGTGATGCTCAGTTCTTTGTTTCTGTGAAAGGTCACTCAGTATTATAGATTCTAAGTCCATCTTTGTTGCTGCAAAGTTCAGGTTTTTGTTCTTCTTAATGGCTATGTAATATTCCATCGTGGATATGTACCACATTTTTTTAATCCAGTCCTCTTTTGATGGGCAATATGGTTGGTTCCTTGTTCTTGCTACTGTGAACAATGCTGTGATAAACATACGTGTCCAGGTATATTTTTAATAGAATGATTTGAGTTCTTCTAGGTATATTCCCAGTAGGGAGATTGTGGGGCCATATGGAAGGTTGATTTTTAGTTATTTTAGGAATCGCCACACTGTTTCCCACAGAGGCTGTGCTAGTATAAACTTCCACCAACAGTGTAGAAGTATTCCCTTTTTGCTCCATCTTCTCCAGCATTTGCTTTTTTTTGAGTTATTTATGATAGTCATCCTGACTGGAGTTAGGTGGTATCTCAGTGTACTTTTAATTTGCATTTCTTTGATGACTAGTGAAACTGAGCATTTTTTCATGTATCTGTTGGCTGCTCGTATGTCTTATTTTAGGGGGTGTCTATTCATATCTTTTGCCCACTTTGTAATGGGGCTGTTTGTTTTTTTCTTTTGGGCATGTTTGAGTTCCTTGTAGATCCTAGATGGCCTTTGTTAGACATAAAACAGCTGCATTTTTAAAAGCATTCTGTAATCAACCCTACAGATTCAATAGTTTAAGGTCTCTATCATGATAAAGGAGATTTGGCTTTATACAGGATCATCTCTCCAGAATTTGTGGGACTTCTTGGAAGATGTTTATGCATTATACATATTTGTTCCTGAGAGGATGATCCACTCCACTCACAAACCAAACCTCTTGTACAAGCCTCCTCATGTAATTTCTGGATGAAGAATTTCCCTCAGGCTAATACCTTTTTCACATATAGAGATATAGATACTTTCCACTGACTTATTTCAGTGATAACTGATACAAAATTGAAATTTAAGTGAAAAGCGAATGAAGTGTTAGGGATAATGTAAGACAAGTGATATGACTTATATATAATATGTATTTACACATATATGTATGTTAGGTCTGTATGTTTGTTGAGTTTGTTGATGTATACATACATGCTTAGTATCTCCTTTACTACTTCAATTCAGCTCCTTTATGTCATTCTTTCACCCAGGTACCAACTCTCAGGGAATCTCTCTTGGCAATTACAATAACACTTTGAAGGAGAGAAGAGAGAGGAACAGATGGTTATAAACCCAAAAGAGCTGCACTATTTAAGAGCAGCCTTTCTAAAGACTATTGTCTCTTTAAGGTACGTAGTTGTGTTACTTTTTGAAAGAGAATGGTTTCCTCGGTGGCAATTAAATACACTGTTTTGCTAGAAAACAACCTCCTTAAGACAGGAATTCTTGCATCCTTGGTCCTATAGATACTTTGACTATTATCTTAGATTCAAGCTTACAGTTTTGGCTCTGTCTTAAGATTCATAATTTTCTTGTTCGGCAAATATTACAGTATTTTTAGCAAGTTATTCTGGAATTCTGTGTTCTTCTCAAGAAAATATAAAAATATTCTGAGATATTAAAGACAAACAATCACTGAATGAATTACCTTCCAGGAGAACATATACTAGACCAGTGTGTCTTAAACTGTAATGTGCATGTAACCTAGAGATCTTATTAAATTGCAGACTCTGATTCAGCAAGTTTGAGTGGAATCTGAGATTCTGCATTTCTAAGTTGTCTCTCTGATGACACTGATGCTGCTGACCATATTCTGAACAACAGGCAAATGCTATAATTGTTAAAGTAATTTTATTTTAACAGAAAATATCAATATTTTAAACTAATGAACGACAACATGAGCATTTCAGGAAGGAGTATTTTGACAATCTCTGTATCAATACCTACAGTCAGATGATTATTATGCCTCTGTATCAGATCTATTCTGGAAAGCCCCTTTGAACTAATTATAGAAGAAAGAGTCCAGAAGATAGAACAGATTGTCCTTTCTTTATAACAAATTTCAGCCATAAGCAAGTGACTTATTCTTATTTTTATGCTCTTTCCTTCTCTTCTTCTCTCCCTTATAAATACAGTTTTAGAACTTCCCATGTACAAGATGCTGGTTTTGTTTATCTGTCTTCCTAAGGAAAACTTCAGATACATTTATTGAATGTTCATTATTTGTTAGTTGGAAGGCGCAATGGGTTTTAATTAGGGGGGAGATTAGTTTTATTTTCTCTTCTTTCTCTGTCCAGCTACCATAGCAATATATTTTTTTCTTTTTTTGTTCTTCCTTTTAAAAAAATTTTATTTTGAAGATGTGGGTAAAATTCAGGGTTAGGTATACAAATGTCCATTATGCAGATACCCTTGTTGATGAGGCATGCCCCCCGCTCTGGCAGTTTCCCACTACTGCCAATCCCCCCACCCCCTGCCAGTTTCCCACTATGAACAATCCTTTTCTTATTGTATCAGAATAATTGTTTGAGTTCCACTTATGAGTGAGAACATGTGATACTCAGTTCTTTGTTTCTGCGATTTATCACTCAGTAGTAGTACAGACTCTAAGTCCATCCAAGTTGCCATGAAGTTCATAATTTTGTCCTTTGTGGCCATGTAGTATTCCATCATGTCTATGTACCACATTTTAAAAATCCAGTCTTCTTTCGCTGAGCAGCATGGTTGATTCAATGTTTTTGCTGTTGTGATCAATGCTGCAATAAACATACACGAGCAGGTATCTTTTTATCAGAGCGATTTGAGTTCCTCTGGATAAATTCCCAGTAGGGGAATAGCAGGGTCATATGGAAGGTTGATTTCTAGATCTTTTAGGGATTGCCAAACTGTTTTCCACAGAGGTTGTACTAGTTTATACTCCCCTTAACAGTGTAGAAGTTTTCCCTTCTCATTGCATCTTCTCCAACATCTGTTGTTTTTTGAGTTATTGATGATGGCCATCCTGACTGGAGTTTGGTGGTATCTCAGTGTGGTTTTAATTTGCATTCCTTTGATGACTAGTGAGGCTGAGCATTTTTTCATGTATCTGTTGGCTGCTCATATGTCCTTTTGAGAAGTGTCTATTCATATATTTTCCCCACTTTGTAATGGGGCCGTTGGTTTTTTTTCCTTTCTTACTTTTGATTTCCTTGTGGGTCCTAGATGTTAGGACTTTGTCAGATATACAGGTGGCAAATATTTTTTCCCCAGTCTGTGGTCTGTCTCCCTACTATCTCAGTTGTTTCTTTGGCTTTACAAAAGCTTGCCAGTTTGATGAGGTCCTAATTGTCTGTCTTATCTCTTATGACATGGGCAGTTGGGGTTTTGATGAGAAATTGGTTGCCAGTTCCACTTTCTGTAAGGGTGTCTCCTGCATTTTCTAAGGTTCTTATAGTTTGAGGTTTTATGTTTAGATCTTGGATCCATTTAGAGTTGATTTTTGTGTATAGTGATAGGTAAGGGTCTTGTTTTAATCTTCTGCATGTGGCAGCCAGTTTTTCCAGCACCATTTACTGAATAGATTTTCCTCTCCCCAGTGGTTGGTGGAGGAGGCTTAGTTGAAGATGAGTTGGTTGAGAAATTGTGGTTTTGCTTCTGGAATCACTATTCAATTTCATTGGTCTATATGCCTGTCCTTGTACCAATACTAGGTTGTTTTAATTATTGTAGCTTTATAATAAAGTTTAAAGTCTGGGAGTGTGATACCTCCTGCTTTGTTTTGCTGATTATTTTTTTGGTGATTTCTGGTCATTTATATTTCCACATGAATCCCTGTATTGTCATTTCCAGGTCTGAGAAGAATGCTGCTGGTAATTTAATGGATATTACATTAAATCTGTTGATTGTCTTGGGAAGGATGGACATCTTAACAATGTTGAATCTTCCAATTCATGCACATGGAATATCTTTCCATTATTTTGTGCCATCCCTCATTTCCAGGAGTAGTGTTTTACAGTTTTCGTTTTAAAGGTCTTTCAAGTCCCTGGTTAGGAAGATGCCAAGATATTTCTTTTTTTGTGTGTGTGGCTAATGGGATCGTGCTTTTTATTTGAGTTTCTGTTTGTTTATTTTTGGTGTATAGAAATGTGACTGTCTTTTGCACATTTATTTTATGCCCTGAGACCTTGCCAAAGTCATTTATCAGTGCAAGGAAGTTTTTGACAGATTATCTTGGGTTTTTGATATAGAATTATGTCATCAGCAAAGAGGGATGACTTGACTTCCTCTCCTATTTGGATACCACTGGTCTTCTCTTGTCTGATTGATCTAGCTAGGACTTCTGAACCTATGTTGAAAAGGAGGGTGTGACTGAAAAGACACAGAATGGCAAAATGGATAAAATATCACCAGGCAACAATCTATTGCCTTCAAGAGACACACCTCACTAGAAAGAACACTCAGAGACTCAAAGTAAGAGGATGGGAAACAAATTTTCAGGCGAATGGAATGCAAAAGAAAGGAGGAGTCAAGATCTTAATCTCAGACAAAATACCCTTTAAGCTATCAAAAATTAAAAAAGATACAGAAGGCCACTACATAATGATAAAAGGTTCAATCCATCAACAAGAAATATCCATCCTAAACATATATGCACCCAATATAGGAGAGCCAACTTTCATAAAGCAGCTCCTAGGTAAACTAAAAAAAAGATATCAACTCCAATACCATCATAGCTAGGGACTTTAATACCCCACTCACAACCCTAGGCAGATCATCAGAACAAAAAATCGGCAACGAGATCCGAAACCTCAATATGACACTTGATCAGATGGACTTAATTGATACCTACAGAACCTTCCATCCAAAAACCACAGAATACACATTCCATTCATCACCACATGGAACGTACTCTAAGATTGACCACATACTTGGCCATAAATCAAGCATTTTTTTACTATGCACCTTCTCGGACCACAGTAGAATAAAAATAAACATTAATACCAACAAGGTCTCCCCCAAACCGACAAAGACATGGACACTAAACAGCATGATGCTAAACAACTCCTGGGTCAATGATGGAATCAAAACAGAGATTAAAAGATACCTGGAAACAAATGAAAATGAGGAAAAATCTTAACAAAATCTTTGAGATGCCATGAAAGCTGTAGTAAGAGGGTAATTAATATCTCTACAAACATACATGAAGAAAATGGAAGGATCACAAATTAACAGCCTAACAAACCACCTAAGGAAGCTGGAAAAGCAAGACCACAAAAACTCTAAGTTCAGCAGAAGAATCCAGATCACCAAAATAAAAGCCCCAATCCAGGACATAGAAGACAAAAGGATAATACAAAAAATCAATGAAACAAAAAGATGGTTCTTCGAAAGGATAAACAAGATTGATGGTCCCCTAGCTAGAGTGACCAAGAAAAAGAGAGAAAAAGTCCAAATAAACACAATCAAAAACACAAAAGTTGAAGTCACATCTGATCTTGAAGAAATACAAAAGATCATAGAGACTACTATGTACACTTGTATGGAAACAAACTTGAAAACCTTAAGGAAATGGAAGACTTTCTGTCATCACACAACCTGCCTAGGTTGAAACAAGAAATACACCAATAACAATCAAGAAAATAAGAATAATAAGAAATAAGAAAACTATCTACAAAAAAAAAACCCTAGACCAGATGGATTTCCAGCAGACTTCTACAAGACATTTAAAGAGGAGCTGATACCAATCCTACTGAAGGTATTCTAGGCAATTGAGAAGGATGCAACTCTCCCCAAATCATTTTACAAAGCTAACATCACATTGATACCCAAGCCAGGTAAAGATCCAACAATGAAAGAGAACTACAGGCCAATATCTTTGATGAACATAAACGCTAAAATTCTCAATAAGATCCTAGTGAACTGGATTAAACAACACATCTCAAAAATCATCCATCATGACCAAGTAGGCTTCAGCCCTGGGATGCAAGGCTGGTTCAACATTCGTAAAACCATAAATGTAATTAAATACATCAACAGATATCAAAACAAAAACCACATGATTATATCATTAAATGCAGAAAAAGCTTTTGATAAAATCCAGCACTCCTTCTTAATAAAAACCCTCGAACATCTAGGCATACAGGGACTATACCTCAAAATAGTGAAAGCCATCTACAAGAAACCCACAGCCAGCATACTCCTAAATGGACAAAAATTGGAGCCATTTCCTCTGAAAACTGGAAAAGACAAGGATGCCCACTCTCACCCCTCCTGTTCAATATAGTATTGGAAGTCTTGGCTAGACCAATCAGAGAAGAGAAGGCAATTAGGGGTATCCAAATAGGAAAAGAGGAAGTCAAGTTATCTCTCTTTGAAGATGACATGACTGTGTACCTTGAAAACCCAAGAAAATCTGTCAAAAACCTCCTTGCACCAATAAAGGACTTTGGCAAAGTCTCAGGATATAAAATAAATGTGCAAAAGACAATTGAACTTATTTACACCAATAATAAACAAACAGAAACCCAAATAAAAACCACAATTCCATTCACAATAGCCACACAAAAAACAGAAATACCTTGGCATATTCCTAACTAGAAACATGAAAGACCTTTACAATAAAACTACTGCTCAAAGAAATCAAACATGACACAAACAAGTAGAAAAATATCCCATGCTCATGGATTGGAAGAATCAACATTGTGAAGATGTCCATCATACTAAGGCAATCTACAGATTTAATGCAATAACCATCAAATTACCAGCAACATTCTTCTCAGACCTAGAAAAAACAACACAGGAATTCATATGGAAACACAAACAGCCAAGAATAGCCAGAACAATCCTCACCAAAAAAAAAAAAAGCACAGCAGGTGGTATCACATTACCAGACCTCAAACTTTACTATAAAGCTACAATAATCAAAACAGCTTGGTATTGGTACAGGAACAGGCATATAGACCAATGGAATAGAATTGAGATTCCAGAAACAAAATCTCAATTTCTCAACCAACTCATCTTCGACAAAGCCTCCACCACCTACCACTGGGAAGAGGAGAACCTATTCAGTAAATGGTGCTAGGAAAACTGGCTGACCACATGCAGAAGATTGAAACAGGACCCCTATCTATCCCCATACACAAAAATTAACTCTAAATGGATCAGAAACCTAAATGTAAAACCTCAAACCATAAGAACCTTAGAAAATGAAGGACATACCCTCGTGGAAATTGGAACTGGTATCCAATTCCTGAACAAAACCTGAAACCCACAGGCCATAAGAGATAAGATAGACAAGTGGGACCTCATTAAACTCACAAGCTTCTGCAAAGCCAAAGAAACCATCAAGAGAGCAGGGAGACAGCCTACAGACTGGGAAAAAGTATTTGCCAACTCCAGGTCTGACAAAGGCTTAACATCTTGGATCTACAAGGAACTCAAATGTGCTGAAAAGAAAAAAACAAACAACCCTATTATAAAATGGGCAAAAGATATGAACAGACTTCTCAAAGGAAGACATCCGAGCAGCCAACAGATACAAGAAGAAATGTTCAGCCTCACTAATCATCAGGGAGATGCAAATCAAAACCACACTGAGATACCACCTAACTCCAGTCAGAATAGCAATTATCAATAACAAAAAATAGCAGTTACTGGAGAGGGCGTGGTGAAAAGGGAACACTTCTAAACACTTTGTCCATTTAGGAGTGTGCTTCTACACTGTTGGTTGGGGTGCAAACTAGTGCAACCTCTGTGGAAAACAGTATGGCGATTCCTAAAAGCTCTTTATGACCTCCCATATGACCCTGCAATCCCCCTACTAGGAATATACCCTGAAGAACTCAAATCACTCTGTAAAAAAGATACCTACACACGTTTGTTTATTGCAGCATTGTTCACAATAGCAAGAACCTAGAAGCAACTATGCTGTCCATCAAAAGAGGATTGGATTAAAAAATGTGGTACATATACACAATGGAATACTACGCAGCCATAAAAAAGAACAAAATCATGAATTTCACAGCAATCTGGATGGAACTACAGTCTATAATACTGAGTGACCTCTCACAGAAACAAAGATCCGAGTATCGCATGTTCTCACTTATATAGTGGACCTTGAACATCCAACGTAATACTAAAAGAAAATGACTGACAGTCGTGGAAACTATGGGGGAGTGGAGAGGAAGGGAGATGGTATTAACGGTAGTAAATATCTGTCTGGGGATGGGGAGACACCTCTTATCAACAAGGGTGCCTGAACAAAGCATATTTGTATACCTAACTCTTAACAGCACCCCACAATAGCATAATAAAAAAATATTGATTAAAAAAAAAAAAGAGGCCAGGCTTGGTGGCTCAGCCTGTAATCCCAGCACTTTGGGAGGCCGAGGTGAGTGGATTGCCTGAGCCCACAGGTTCAAGATCCGCCTGGGCAACTTGATGAGACCTCATCTCTACAACAAATCAAAAATTAGCTGGGCATGGTAGCATGTGTCTGTTGTTCCAGCTACTTGGAAGGCTGAGGCAGAAGGATCGCCGGAGCCCAGTAGGTCGAGGCTGCAGTGGCCGGGAGTGGCCCTTGTACTCCAGTCTGGGTGACAGAGTGAGACTCCAAATCAAAAAGAAAAAAGAAAAAAAAAAGAAAAGGAGACTGTGAAAGTTGGCATCCTTGTCTTGGTCCGTTTTTCATGGGAAATGGTTCCAATTTCTGTCTGTTTACCAATATATTGGCTGTGGGTTTCTCGTAGATGGCTCTTACTATTTTGAGGTACATTCCATCTATGCCTAGATGTTTAAGGGTTTTTATCAAGAGTCAAGAAGGGGTGCTCGATTTTTTCAAAAGTTTTTCCCATATCTAATGATATAATCATGTTTTTTTTTTTTTACATCTGTTGATGTGTTTAATTATGTTTATTGTTCGGTGGATGTTGAACCAGTCCTGAATCCCAGGTATGAGACCTACTTGGTGGTGGTGGATGTGTTGTTGCATCAGGTTTGCTAGGATCTTGTTGACAATTTTGGTATCTATGGTCATCAAGGTTATTGACCTGTAGTTATCTTTCTTTGTTAGATCTTTACCTGGTTTGGGTGTCAATGTGATGTTAGCTTCATAAAATGCTTTGGGAGAGTTCCATCTTTCTCAATTGCCTTTAACACCCTTTTAAAAATTTTATTTTTATTTTAAAGATGTGGGGTACAATTCAAGGTTAGGTATACAAACATTGGTTATGCAGGTACCCTTGTTGATGAGGTTTGCCCTTCTCTCCTCTAGAAGCTTCCCTCAACTGCCAATCCCACACCTTCCCAGCAGTTTCATAGTACTGCCAATCCCTTTCTTATAGTATTGTGATAATTGGTCAAGGTACGCTGATGACTGAGGACATATGGTACCCCCTCTTCTTTGTTTCTGTGATAGATCATTTAGTATGATCGACTCTAATTGCTGTGAAGTCCATATATTTGTCCTTCTTTATGGTTGCATAATATTCTATTGTGTATATATACCACATTTTTTGTGTATGTGTGTCTGGAATACTTTCAATTGGATTGGCATCAGTCCTCCTTGTATGTTTTGTAGAATTCTCCTGAAAGCCATCTGATCCAGGGCTTTTTTTTTGCAGGTAATTTTCTTATGACATATAGTCAATTTTCTGGATTATTACTGGCCTATTAAGGGTCTCGATTTCTTCTTCTTTCAACCTGGGGAGATTGTATGATGTCAGAAAGTCCTCTATTTCCTTTAGGTTTTCAAGTTTGTTTCCATATAAATGTACATAGTAATCTCTGATAATCTTTTGTAATTCTTCAGGGTTAGTTGTGACTTGATCTTTCTGACTGTGCTTATTTGGGCTTTTTCTTGGTCAGTCTAGCTAGGAATCCATCAATCTTGTTTATCCTTTGATAAAAACTGCTGTTTATTTTGTTGATTTTTTTGTATTTTTTTTTTTTTTGTCTTCTATGTCCTGAATTTGGGCTCTTAGTTTGGTGATCTGGATTCTTCTGCTGAAGTTAGGGTTTTTGTGTTCTTGTTTTTCCAGCTTTTTAAATGTGATTTGTTAGACTGTTAACTTGTGATCTTTCCATTTTCTTCATGTGTGTTCATGGAGAGATGAATTCCCTTCTTAGTACTGTTTTCATGGCATCCCAGAGGTTTTGGCAAGATGTTTCTTCATTTTCATTTGCCTCCAGGAATCTTTTAATTTATGTTTTGATTTCCATGTTGACCCAGGAGTTGTTCAGCTCATGCTGTTTATTGTCCATGTCTCTTTGTGTTTTGCAGGAACTCTTGGTGTTGATATTTATTTTTATTCCACTGTGGTCTGAGAAGGTGCATGGCATTATTTCAATATTATGAAATTTGTATTACTTGCTTTATGGCCAAGGATGGGGTTGATCTTAGAGTACATTCCATGTGATGATGAATAAAATGTATATTCTGTGATTGTTGGGTGGAATGTTCTGTAGGTATCAATTAAGTCTATTTGGTCTAGCATCATATTGAGGTTCCAGATCTCCTTGTTGGTTTTTTGTCTTGATGATCTGTCTAGGGCTGTGAGTGGGATATTTAAGTCTCCAGCTATGACAGTGTTAGAATCAATATCTTTTTTTAGTTTACCTAGAAGCAGCTGCTTTATGATAGTTGGTGCTCCTATGTTAGGTACATATAAGTTTAGGATGGATATTTCTTGTTGATGAATTGAACAGTTTATCATTATGTAGTGACCGTCTGTATCCTTTTAAATTTTTGATAGCTTGAATGGTATTTTGCCTGATATTAAGATCATCACAGCTGCTTTCTTTTATGTTCCATTCACTTGAAAATTTGTTTTCCATCCTCTTACTTTGAGTCTGTGAGTGTCCTTTCTGCTGAGATGATCTTCTCATTTGTTGTCTTGCAGGGTTTTTCTGAATTTCTTATGTTTGAATGGTCAAAACATTGATAAAATGAAGGAAATTTTCTAGGATAATTTCATGGAATGTTTATTCCAGAGGGTCTCTGTCTCTCAATCTGCCTAAGGGATTCCAATTAAACTTAGGTTTGTCCTCTTGATATAATCGCTCATCTCTTGGAGCTTTTGTTCTTTCTTTTTAAACTTCTTTTCTATATTTTTAACAGTTTGGGTTAGTTCTGTATTTTGGTCCTCAAGCTCTGAGATTCTTTCTTCTGCTTGGTTAATTCTGCTTTCCATGCTTGTCATTTTGTTATTTATTTTGTTCACTGTATTCTTTATTGCTATTATCTCAGTTATCATCTCCTTCATTCTTTCCTCTTGTCCCTCCTCATTTCTATTTATTCTCTCTATTAATATCTTGAGAGCTGGGTTTGTGGTTTGAGACCAGTCATTCTGGGGGCTCTTCATTGTTTGCATTCTGAAGTCTGTATTCTCAGTGGTTGACCTTCCAGGGGTGTGTGAGACCCATATACTTTTTTGTGTAGCCCCCCTTTTTTGCCTCCTCTTGGATTCCATTGTTCAGTGATTGGAGCTGGCTTTTACTTCTGTTTGCTCAATCTCCTATTCTTCCTTTTGTGTCCTTCTGACTCAATTCTGAATTGAGTGTTCTGACTCAATTCTGAATTTTGTGTTCTTCTGCTCAATTCTGAATCTGGATTAGGGAACTGTTCTTTTTGCAGTTTTGAGATTTATTTGAGGAGCGAATGTGACTTAGAAACTATTTGCAGATTCCAGTATCTGCTGACAGGTGTGTGGGCCCCCTGGAACCCACTTCCCACCACCTTACAATCTGTCCATGCATTGGAGGTATGTTTTTGCCCCCTGAAAGTACAATGAGTTAAGAAAAGGAAAAGAATGGAAAAAAGAAGGAGGAAGATGAAAGGAAGGTAGAGAGAGAAGTAGAAGAGGGGAAACAGACAGGCCTACTAAGTAACAAATAAACAGAGAAACAAACACAGAAGAGACAAACAAAAAAAACCCAAAACAAATACAATTATACAATCACACAAACTGGCAAAATCCCCCCGTTGATATACTCTACCTCAAAAATACTCATACACAAACAGAAAATCCAAAAGAAACGGTATTATAACAGAAACAAAGCAAGCATGAAATCAAAAACAGAAAGAAAGAGAAAAGAGATAAAAGCAAAAAACAACAATAACAACAACAAACCAAAAAACTTAGCTCGCTATGTGGTCATTTCTGTAAATCCAATTTCCTTTCACCTGCTGCCACTGCATTAAGGAATGACTCTGGTCTCCAGCCCCTCCACTCTGCTCTTAGTGTAAGCTCATAGAGTTGCTTTCAGCATGAGTTACATGCTCCATTGACTAAGGTGGGAAGAGGATGGATCAGATCTGGACTCCTTGGGTTTGCTACCGCTGCTATCAAGTCTCCCACTCAGATCTGATGTGTCTGTGCCTGTTCCACTGCCGGGGAGGGGTGTCTGTCTCTCTGAGTTTGATGAGAAGATAACCTCTAGGTCCCAGGTGGGATGGGGCAGTGCAGGTCTCCGTCTGGTCCTGGTACAGAGAAAATGGCACTGGTCAGTGTTTCCTCACCAGTGGTGGGGCTCCTTTCCAGATTTTCACAACCTGCTTTCTCCATGCATCCTGAGGCTCATGCTGCTCTGTTGTTGCGGGAGATGACATGGACTGGGTGCCAGGGAGTGAGGAGCAGCTGTTTTCTGCTGCCTCTTCTCAGGAGAGCCCTGAGAACAGCAGATGATCTTATGCACTGGAGGCTCCAATCTCAGGGTGGTGGGGGATTGCAGTCACCTCCAGAGGTGAGCCCTGGGTGCATGAACCCAAGTATCCTCTCAGAAGAACTTTTGCTCACCCACTGGCACACACTCACTCACACAGAAAGCCTTTATGGACACTCACTTTTACGGAGACTCTCACAGTCTGAACTGTGCCATCAACATCTTGCTGGAAATCCCCCAATCTATTTTTTCTAATGCATATCTTGTACTCTATTTTTTCTCTCTTTCTGTAGCTGTCTTTTCAAAACCAAAGTCAGAGTTTTTCTTCCTATCAATGTTATATAATGTGCCTAGCAGCATGGCTTAATTTTCCCCAACATGTATTATGGTGCTTTGTATATTAATATGTGCAGTAAATTCTCAATAAATGAATACATGCAATAAATGTTCATGGTATCTAATTGACTTCTTTCTTCAAAGTAACTCTTTCCATGCTGGTTTTCAGTGGCATAAGGATGACACCTGTGGGTTTTTGGTTGTCTGCTTCTAGACTCTGGTTGGTGAAAGTATTCTCTATTTCTTATGTATGTGTGTAATTTTCAATTAGGATAGCATCTTTTTTTCCCCCCAAGTAATATCCCCTTAATCCTACCAGCCCTACATGCAAGTTTGCAAATATTGTCTCTGGCATACCTGATGTAGAACGATCTTATAGACCTGCCTTTTCTCATTTTGCGTTGTGTTCTCATGCAACTAAAAAGATAAGTAGGTGGTTTTAATTGATAATTCTTTTCAAACTTGAGAATTTTTTGTTTGGATAAAGTTACAGAGAGAATGTAGATAATAAAATTGTCAGGCCAGAGTAGAGGTCTTTTCTGAGAAACCTGTTCTATAATCAATAAACCCTGATACACTTCACCATCTCTCGCTAATTTGGCCTATATACTGCCATCTTCAGCAAACCCTAGAAAGGTAATAAAGTAAGCAAAAGTATAAATATAAAAATGTTAGGTCAAGGCATAGTTTATGAAATGGGAAGAAATGGGCAACATTTTCTAATCTTAGAATACCCATGACTACCCTTATGAAATATAAGAGTTAAAGGAGGATTTAGGAGTAAACTAAGAATAGAGAGCTTAACTCTATAGGGCATGAAGCACACACACACCACCCATCACTCTCTTCAAATACAACTTCATACTTTTATAATACACAAATCACATGTATGAGAGGAGATAAGTCGTAAAAAGGTAAGCATACTAGAATGTGTGCTTGGAGTAAACAAAGTGTAGCTTAATTTTAAAGCACCCAGCTTACACCTGGAAGGTTTCATACAACCTGACCAATTTGACTAACACTAGTACAAACCACAACCAACTAACTTACAACCCTTTACTAAATCAAAGCATTTATATTCATTTTAAAGTATAGGAGATAGAAATTTATTTTGGCGCTATAGATGAAGTACTGCAGGGGAAAGATGAAAGACAATTCAAAGCACAAAAGAACAAAGATTACAACTTTTAGCTTTTACATAATAAATTAACCATACCAGTTTTGCAAAGAGAACTTTAGCTAAAATACCCAATTCCAGAAAAACTGCTTATGGACAACTAAACGAGTACATTCATCTATGTAGCAAAATAGTAAGAAGATCTATAAGTAGAGGTGAAAAGCTTATTAAGCCTGGTGATAACTGGTTGTCCAGAATAGAATTTCAGTTCAACTTAAAATTTACCTACTGAACTAATAAACCTAATGTAAATTTAAATGCTACTCTAAAGAGGGACCGTTTTTTAAAAAAGGAAGCAAACTTATTTAGAGAGTAAACTATTTATATACCATAGTTGGCTTAAAAGCAGCCATCAATTAAGAAAGTGTTCAGGTTCAACACTTAAAAAATTCTTAATTTCAACCAGCAATAATAATTCTTAAAACCTCACTGGACTAATCTATAAATCTATAGGAACAATACTGTTAGTATAAGTAATAAGAAATTATTCTCCCTGAATGAGCTTATATCAGACTGAATAATCCACTACTAGTTAGCAATTCAATATAAATAACAACCAATAAATCACATGTTAACCTTAAATAAGAATCAGCATTCATTCTGTATATATCTTTTACTCTCATTCAGTACTTAATATGTGCCATGTGCGCATGTGTGTTTTAGAAAGTTGATAGACACATTTAGAATGTAGTTTCTATTAGTGATGAGAATAGTGAAACTCTGAAGCAGGTTTAGAGGATAAAGAGGAGATTGTTTTTTGTATTTTAAGTTTATTTTATTATAGAGGTGTGGGGTACAAGTAAGGATTAACTACAAAGTAGGCTGCAAGTAGGTAAAGTTTGGGTCTTGAATTGGCCCTCACTTCCCCTGGTTTGGGACCAGGTTCTCTTTGTGTTGTCACATGTTTCCCTCCCTCCCTCCTTCCCTCCCCTGTCAGTGCCCAGTGATGGCCAAGGCTTCCCTTGTGCTATTGTGATTAATATTCAGGTCTCATATGAGTGAGAACATGTGGTATTCAGTACTTTGTTTCTGTGACAGATCACTAAGTGTGGTGGTCTCCAACTCCACCCAATTTGCTGTGAAATTCATGATTTTGTTCTTCTCTATGGCTGCATAATACTCCATCATGTATATGTACCACATTTTATTTAACCAGTCTACCTTCGATGGGCTCCACGGTTGGTTCCATGTTTTTGCTATTGTCAATAGTGCAGCTATAAACATGTGTGTGGATGTCTTTTTGGTAGCATGATCTATGTTCCTCTGGATATATTCCCAGAAGAAGGATTGCTGGATTGTATGGCAGGTCAATTTTTAGTTCTTTTAGGAACATCACACTGCTCTCCATAGAGGTTGGACTAGCTTGATTCCTACTAACAGTGTAGAAGCGTTCCCTTTTCTCTGCACCTGCGCCTGCAACTGTCATTTTTTGATTTATTAATGATGTCCATTCTTACTGGAGCTAGGAGTCTTATTGTAGTTTTTATTTATATTTCTGTGATGTTTAGTGAGGCTGAGCATTTTTTTCAAATATCTGTTGGCTGCTTGTATATCTTCTTTTGAAAAGTGTCTATTCTTATCTTTTGCACACCTTTTAAATGGTTGTTTGTTTTTTCCTTTCTGCATGTTTGAGTTTCTTGTAGATCCTGGATGTTAGGCCTTTGTCAAGTAGTCCATCCTTCCCAAGGTAATCTACATACTCAATGTAATACCCATCAAATTGCCAACATCATTTTTCTTGGACCTGGAAATGACAATACAGAAATTCATTTGGAAACAAAAAAGAGCTCAAACAGCCAAAAAAATCCTCAACAAAAGTAACAAAGTGGGAGGTATCATACTTCCAGACTTTATACTATATTATAAGGATAAGTAGCCAAAACAGCTTGTATTGGTACAAGAATAGACACATAGACCAATAGAACAGGACAGAGATTCTAGAAGCAATGACACAATCTCTCAACCAACTCATCTTTGACAAAGCCACCAATAACAATCACTGAGAAAAGGAGACCATATTTAGCAAATGGCACTGAGAAAACTGGCTGACCCTATACAGAAGAATGAAACTGGACCCTTACCTATCGCCATATACAAAAATCAACTCTAAATGGGTTGAAGATTTCAACATTAAACCTCCAACTATAAGAATCCTAAGAAAACATAGGAAACACCCTTAGGCACATCGGACTAGGCAAGGAATTACTGACCACGTCCCCAAAAGCATATGCCATGAAAGCTAAGATAGACACGTGGGACCTCATCAAACTGAAAAGCTTTTGCACAGCAAAAGAAACCATCAAGAGAGTAAAGAGACAACCCACAGAAAGGGAGATCGGTTTTTCATGAAAAGTTTGCATGAGACGACCTTAGTGCAGGGACCTGAAGTGAAGTAAGGAGTGAGTCATGTGGATATTGGGTGAATGGGTTCCAGGCATGGGGAGGAACAAACACAAAAACCCGGAGATAAGGACGAGGCTGGCATGCTGTGTGGAAAGCAGAGGCTTAAGTGGCAGGAAGAGTGAGGTGAGTGAGGATGTGAGTTTTGACAGGGTTGGCCTGTATCAGAGGGTGTGGAGGCTGCTTAGTAATGGAGACCATGCCACTCTTCTGCTTTATTTTATTTTATTTATTTATTTTTTGTGTGAGAAGCTAGGAATTATTAAGAGGACAGAAAAGTTCCCACAGCAGGAGGGGGCGCAAAGGGGTTGCCCCACTTTTCTGCTTTAAAAGGTCAGAGGATTTTATTGGTCTTCGGATGAAGATACACACATTTGCATGGTCTGACCTTTACTGAATTCTCCAGCCTCATTTGTTGTGCCGTACTCTCCCAGGTCCCATCAGTTCCAGTCACCAAAGCCTACCGAGGCCTCCTTGGTGATTCTCTCTCACTGTTCTTTTCACAACAGGTCTTTGTATGTGCCAGTCCCACTGTCTGGAATACTCTCCGGCTCCACCTCCAAACCTTTGCTTCTTTGTATCTCAGCTTCATCACCAGTTCCTTAGAGGAGACTTCCCTGGACTTTCTATAATCTCTGTTATGTGCACTAATCCTCTTCTATAACCCTTTTTTCATGATACTTATCAGCATTCCAGTTTTATATATCTTTGTGTGGTTATTTGATTATTGTCTTCTTCTGTTGCCAAATTATAAGTGCCATGAAGGTAGAAACCATGACTTTTTTTTTTTTTCTAACATAGTATCTCTAATACCCGGTGTGTTATCTATCTGTCATATAGAGTTTCTCAGTAAATATCTGAATAGCTGATTATTTAAAAAATTCCCCTATTTTTTCCTGCTTTATTAAGTTTTATTTCTCTCTTTTTGCAAGTCATTTTTTCTCCGTCCCCCCTTTGTTCTTTTTCCTTTTTCTTTATTTCTTCCTTTTCTTATCTTATTTTCTGAAGATTCTTTTAATGCAGAGTTTGAAGTTCCTTATGGAACGGAACATTTCCTGATGACTAAGGGATGGTGGTAGAAAAGGGCTGGTGGCATTTTATAGCATGTCACCATTCTATCTGAAGTCAAAGATTGTTTCCATAAGAAAGCATGACTATTATATCTTCCTTAAAATGAAGACCTACATCAAACACTGCAGCAAGGATATTTTTCCATTTCATTTCTTTTGTTCTGCTTGTGGCTTTGCTGAATCCATCTATCATTAACATTTATAATTTAGCATTGTCTTCTGGCACAGTGTGATGCTATCTGTATTGCTGACAGATTTGTCTCAGTCTTGGTCTTGGGTCTTTCAGCTGTCTGGTTTCCAGGATTTTGCTTATCTAAGCATTTCATTTGTCACACTGCCTGCCATTGTCACCACGTTTGTCTTTATCCTCAGTCATTAGTTTCCTATGCTCTGTCTTAATCCCATTACAGGGCTTGTTCTTGCTATTTTTATTTGTCACGGTATCTATTTTAGTAACAGATGTAGTTGTCAGAATATCGCCTTTGCTCCCATTATTGGTGTCACTTGTGCATTCAATGTTAGACTTTGTCTTGTGTGCGATTCTGAGTCTTTCTATGTGCAATTGTTAGCTCACTTCATTGTTTTCATCGTATTAGGTCTTTTCTTCTCCCAGGGGCGTATAATTGTGGTTCATTTATTTCTTCTTGCCACTTCTGAATATGGTTGAGTTGCTTTGTCTATGGGACAAGCACTTTCGGAAGTCCAGATCAATGGTGCAACAAAAGTGAATGCAAATGTATGAATGTTTGCTCTCAACGTGTGTTCATTCAGATAGCTGCGCAACAGTGTGTGCTTTTGATCATGTGTGGATAACATGTTCATTTATTGGGGTCTGATTTTTATTATGTGCTCTTCACAGCCATTTTAATATCAAATTCTACCTGATGTGAGTTCAGAGCTCGTGTGTTTCTATCATAAACAAAAATTTTTTAGGAAAATACACTTTATCTTTCCTATTCTTGGGTGATGGATTAGGAAAGCAAAACAAAAGAAATATTTTCTAAAACAAACTTATTGTTTAAAAACAAAAGCTTACTAGTAGTATTCAACCCAAAAAATATAAGATGAGGGGAAACAGAGGAGTGCAGGTAATAAAAATAAATAGGATTTGTCTTAACAATAGTATACACAATATTAGCCTCTCAGAAGTAACCATTTAATATTTACAACTTTCTCAAATAACATAGTTCAGAGTACATGGGGGGACTTCAGCTTACCAAAAGAGAGAAGACAAACCTATTTCTTAGGAGTTTTAAGTACTCTCTCAGAGGAATTAGCTGACTACAGCTTTTCTAAGACTTGGATCCAACCCATAATGTGTGAAAAAGAGAATATATAGATGTCTAACTCTAGGAATCCTATAATTTCATAAAATATTTTATGCTCAATAAACTGAGTTAGAACCAGATCACACTGAGATTCACATTGCTCCTCTGCCTTGTGATTTTAACGCTTGCTTTTAAGTTGATACTTATACTATTTTGTTAGCTTTATTCTTCTAAACTGACAAAGTCAGACTATCAGTCACTTGGAAGAAAACATTTAATTTCATTGTGCAGTCTCGGGCATCAAGAGAGAGTAGATACTTGTAAGTCATGAAACACAGACAGTGCAGTCCCCACTTAGTATCTGCCTCTTATTTCTAATTTCTTTTACAAGATTAAACTATCAGGGAAGCTCTTTCACCACTGAAGTGTAAGAAAATAGGTTTTTGTGGGGGAAAGGAAGGTGTTCATTGGAGCCCGGATTTTCTATGACTAAAATACACCTAGCAATTGTGAATTCAATAGACCTTTGTAAGGCTCTTCAGGCGAAAAGAAGAGCAACCTCCACAGGAATCCTGTGAAGGAACAGAACACTCAGATTCTGTTTACAAAGGAGAACGTTTCATGTATGCATGCCAATATCCATGCAAAAATCTGCCTGCCCACTCCTTATGACATTTTCTCACTTTGCACCTCTGTAGTATTTGGTGTATACAGCTCTCTCCTATGACTATTCACGGCACTGTGGTTGTTTGCAAAACTTTCACCATCCTGGTCTCTTTTTATGGTGAATTTATTTATTTTTTATATTTTATTTTAAAGATATGGAGCACAATTCAGGATTAGGTATACAAGGGGACATCATAAAAGTAAAGTTTGAGCCTCCCTTTGGTCCAACTTTGCCTGGGTTGAGATCACGTAAGTTTATTGATGTTGTGCCTTCCTAACCCTGGCAGGAGCACGCTACTGTCATTCTCTTTCTTATTCTATTTTGATAAATGTTCAGAGTGTGATTATGAGTAAAAACAGGTAGTAGTCTCTTCATTGTTTCTGTGATAGATCATTGAGTAGTATAGACTATAAATCCATCCAAGTTGCTGCAAAGTTCATAATTTTGTCCTTCTTTATGGCTGCATGATATTCCATCATGTATATGAACCACATTCTTAAAAATCCAGTCCAGTTTCAATGGGCAGCATGGTTGAATCCATTTTTTTGCTATTGTGAATAATGTTGCAATAAACATGCGAGTGTAGTTATCTTTATTGTAGAATGATTTGAGTTCCTTTGGGTATATTACCAGTAGGGGGATTGCTGGGTCATATGGAAGGCCAATTTCTAGTTCTTTTAGAAATTGCCACACTGTTTTCCATAGAGGTTGAACTAGTTTGCATTGCCACCAGCTGTGTAGAAGCGTTCCTTTTTCTCCACATCCTTGCCAGCATCTGTTGTTTTTTGTTTTATTAATGATGGGCACTCTTACTGGGGTTAAGTGGTATCTCAATTGGTTTTGATTTGCATTTCTCTGATGATGAGTGAGGCTGAGCACTTTTTCATGTGTCTGTTGGCTGCCCGTGTATCTTCTTTTGAGAAGTGTTAATTCATGTCTTTTGCTCACTTTTTAATGGGGCTATTTGTATTTTTCCTTTTGGCATGTTTAAGTTCCTTGAAGATCCTGAATGTTAAGTCTTTGCCAGATATACAGTTGGCAAATATTTTTTCTCAGTCTGTGGGTTGTCTCCCCACTCTTTTGATGGGTTCTTTTGCTTTACTGAAGTTTTTCAGTTTAATAAGGTCCCAGTTGTCTATCGTATGTCTTATGGCATGGACATCTGATATTTTGATATGGAATCGGTTGCCTACTCTGATTTCTGTAAGGGTGTCTCCTGCATTTTCTAAGATTCCTATAGTTTAAGGTTTTAACATTTAGGTCTTTGATCCATTTAGAGTTGATTTTAGTGTATGGTGATATGTGGAGCTCTTGTTTCAATCTTCTGCATGTGGTCAGTCAGTTTTTCTAAGACCATTTACTGAATGGGTTCTTCTCTACCCAGTGGATGGGGATGAAGGCTTTGTTGAAGATGAGTTGATTGACAAATTGAGGTTTTGCTTCTGGAATCTCTGTCCTGTTCCATTGGCCTATGTGCCTGTTCTTGTACCAATACCAGGCTGTTTTGATTATTGTAGGCTTATAGTAAAGTTTAAAGTCTGAAAGTGTGATCCCTTCCACTTTGTTTCTTTTTCTAAGGATTGTTTTGGCTATTTGTGGTTGTCTATATTTCCATATAAATTTCTGTATTGTCACTTCTAGGTCTGAGAAGAATGATGTTGGTAATTTAATAGGTATCATGTTGAATCTCCTGATTGCCCTTAATAGAATGGACATCTTAACAATGTTGATTCTTCCTATCCAAGATCATGGAATATTTTTCCATTTGTTGTGTCTTCTTGGATTTCTTTGGGCAGTGTTTTGTAGTTCTCACTGTAAAGATCTTTCACTTCTCTGGTTAGGGAGATGCCGTGGTATTTACTTTTTGTGTGTGTGGCCATTGTGAGTGAGATTGTGCTTTTTATTTGGTTCTCTGCCTGTTTATTGTTGGTGTATACAAATATAACTGTTTTTGCCCATTTATTTTTTATCCCAAGACTTTACAGAAAGTCCTTTATCAGTGAAATGAGGTATTTGACAGACTCTCTTGGATTTTTGAGGCATAGAATATCGTCAATAAAGAGGGATAACTTAACTTCCTCTTTTTCGATTTGGACACTCCTGATTTCTTTCTCTTGTCTGATTGCTCCAGCTAGGACCTCCAACACAGTGTTGAACAGGAGAGGTGAGAGTGATCAGCCTTGTCTTGTTCCAGTTTTTAGGGGGAATACTTCCAATTTCTGCCCATTTAACAATATTCTGGCTGTAGGTTGATTTTAGATGGTACCAACTATTTTGAATTATGTTCCTTCTATGCCTAGGTGTTTGAGAGTTTTTTTAATCAAGAAGGAATGCTGGGTTTTATCAACAACTTTTTCCTCATCTAATGATATAATAATGTGGTTCTTGTTTTTACATCTGTTATGTATTTAATTACATTTATGGTCTTGTGGATGTTGAACCAGCACTGCATCCCAGGGATGCTTTTTGAGATGTGTTGTTGCATCCACTTTGTTAGAATCTTGTTGAAAATTTTTGCATCTATGTTCATTAGGGATATTGGCTTGTAGTTCTCTTTCTTTGTTGGATCTTTACCTGGTTTGGGTATTGGTGTGATGTTAGCTTCATAAAAATGATTTGAGGAGAATTCCATCTTTCTCAATTGCCAGCAATACTTTCAGTAGGATTGGTATCAGCTCCTCCTTGGATGTTTGTAGAAATCTACTGGGAAGTCATCTAGTCAAGGGCTTTTTTTTTTTTTGCAGGTAGTTTTCTTATAGTCGGTTTTCTGAGTTGTTATTGGTCTTATTTAGTGTCTCAAGGTTCTCTTGTTTCAATGTTGGGAGGTTGTGTGATGTCAGATAGTCCTCCATTTTATTTAGGTTATCAAGTTTGTCTCCATACAGATGTGCATAGTAATCACTGATCATCTTCTGTATTTCTTTGGAATCAGTTGTGATTTGATCTTTTATATTTCTGATTTGTTCATTTGGCCTTTTTCTCTCTTTTTCTTGGTGATTTTGGCTAGAGGACCATCAATCTTACTTATTCTTCCAAAGAACCAGCTTTTTGTTTTGTTGACTTTTTCTGTGATTTTTTTTTTTTTTTTTTTTGTCTTCTTTGTCTCATATTTGGGCTTTTATTTTGGGTGTCTGGATTCTTCTGCTGATCTGGATCATAGATTTTTTATCCAGTTTACCATTGTGTGTCTCTTCAGTACCACCCTGGTTTTGAGCTCTTTGGGTATGGAGCTTACTTATTCACTATCTATGATTAACATATTTATTAATAATATTATTTAATATAAATAATTACATTATTATTATTTGTGGATATTGGTTTTAAATATATGATTGTTGATGAATGAATATCATTTTATAATCTGTGCCAGATAATTAAGTAGTAAGGTTGCATGCTATAGATCATTTGTCAAACTGAAGATTTTATAACTTTAGAACAGGGTGGTTAAAAAAAGTCCATGTTGAAATATATGAGAATAGACTTCTAATCTGTGTGTGTGTGTCTGTATGTGTGTATAAAATACTTGAGAAGGTGATTGTGGAAAAGAAGCAAGTCTTCATACAATACAAAACGTATGTTCCACACTGCAAAACACCATGCTATGGGTATGATATCTAATTTGCTCATCATAAAAATCTAATGTGGTAGATAATTGTAGTAGATACTTTTTAGGTGAGCTGCTTGCTGAAAGTAATTTCCTCTTTTCTTGGAAAAACATGTGAATTTTAGGTTACCACATCTGTACTTTGAACTTTAAATTTCTGGCCATAGCTTGTTAGTCTAGGGTTGGATATGATCAAGTCTGAACTTATCAGATTTTATCTTCTAGGAACTAGAAATTTGGGATAGAGAGAGACAAAGAGCCTTAGAATTGTTGGATCTGAGTCATATTAATGGCAGTCAACAGAGAGGTTTCCTTTACTAATTAATTCAGCAATGTATATCAACTGTTTGTATGTTCCAGGCACCAAGCAGAGACTGAAAATTAAATGGCGGTTAAATGAGACATAATCTCTGTTCTCAAGGAATTTATAGATTATTGAGAGACAGAGACAGAAAGACTATCATTAAATACTCGCAAAATTAATTAAAACTATAAACAGCTATAAATGAAGAAATATAATATAGTTCTATGATAGCAATAACAATAAAATCTGAAGCAGACAAAGATTGAGAAGGCATCCCCAAATTAGTAAAATTTACTCTTTTATTTGAATTTTCTTTTTTTAATTTTAATTTTAATTTTTTTTTTTTT